>NC_138740.1:2348524-2353524 GCF_965113295.1 Leuciscus leuciscus
ACACACACACACACACACACACTCACTCACTCACACACTCACTCACTCACTCACTCACTCACTCACACACACACACACACACACACACACTCACTCACTCACTCACACACACACACACACACACACACACACACACACACACTCACTCACTCACTCACTCACACTCACTCACTCACTCACACACACTCACACACACACACACACACACTCACTCACTCACTCACTCACTCACACACTCACACACACACTCACTCACTCACTCACTCAATAACACACACACACTCACACACACTCACACACACACTCACTCACACTCACTCACTCACTCACTCACTCACTCTCTCTCACACTCTCTCTCTCTCTCACACACACACACACACACACACACACACACTCACTCACTCACTCACTCTCTCTCACACACACACACACACACACACACACACACACTCACTCACTCTCATACACACACTCACTCACTCACACACACTCACTCACTCACTCACTCACTCACTCTCACTCACTCACTCGGTGAACAATGTCTCACGGTGAGTAATGTCTTGTCCTGTCATTATCATGCGTCGCGTCTGAATGCGTTGTTGTTTTTGGAGCTCTATCGATTTGATTTATAATTCTTGATTTTTCTCGCTGCCTGCTGTGAGTGTGTTTGCTTCGGAGCTGTAAGCTCCGTCTTAGCCTCGTATTTCCTTGTTTTGAACCATCATTTACTACAATTTCTAGTTGTTTATATTACTACTAAATACAGCTTACCCAACCCTGACGCATAACACGCTAGTAATTCGCTAGCCTGTTAACGCGCCACCCTTGCGCTCAGCTATTTTTATTTATTTATTTTCTCTCGCGCCTTTGAGTTCATAAAAGCTCAGGTGAATAAGAAACACTCAACAAACACGGTGAATAATGTCTTGTCCTGTCATTATCATGCGTTGCGTCTGAATGCGTTGTTGTTTTTGGAGCTCTATCGATTTGATTTATAATTCTTGATTTTTCTCTTTAAACCCGCTTACAACGAACATTTTCTACTCTTCCTCACTGAGAAGCACTACTGCTCAAACCTCATTGTTACAACGCGGACTGTTGAGCAGACGCGTCTCAAGCCTATTAGTGATCCAACGCTGCATACTCTTAAAGGTTACGTCCGTGGATCACGGCTGAACGCGTCTTCTCCACACTCACTTATAAACAAACACTTTTTTTTTTTTTTTTCGCCTATCGTGCGTCTACTCTACACCCCTACCACTAAAAAACCTCATAGTTACAACGCGGACTGTTGAGCAGACGCGTCTCAAGCCTATTAGTGATCCAACGCTGCATACTCTTAAAGGTTACGTCCGTGGATCACGGCTGAACGCGTCTTCTCCACACTCATTTACAAACAAACTTATAATATAAATTAGTATTAATATTGATAGCATCACTGGTAGCTTCGTTGCTAACTCACTGTCCATCTGTTAAAATGGCGAATATATCAGATGTAAGTAGTCTACCGCTTGGTGCAGGTGAGGACACATTTGAGCTTCACGCACTGCAGTCTGAGCTGGAAGCTGTTGAGAAACAGATCCACAACCTTTTATTGAGACAGGCCGAGCTGAGAGACCGGTGTTTGGCTCTTGAAACATCACGCGCCGACGCACACAAATCAGTGTTTAACGTTACTAACCCGCTGACTCCGACCGCGTCTACTCCGTGCGTTCCTCAGCATCGGTCGCAATCAGCCATGGTCTCGTTCACTCCGGCTCCAACACGCCACCACGAAGCCTGGGTGGTTCCGCAGCGGAAGACGCGAGTCAGGTTTAGACCAAGACTTTCTCCGACCCTCCCGGTTTTCGAGTTATCGACACAAAACCGCTTCTCCCCTCTACGCGAAACAGAACGCGATGCTGTGATCATCGGCGATTCCATCGTTCGGCACGTACACGCTACGTTAGGTACAAGTAAGGTGCAAAGTCACTGCTTCCCTGGTGCTCGTGTTTCTGAAATCGCTGCTCGCGTTCCCGAGATCCTGAACGGTGACGAGCGCGTCGGAACTGTGGTCCTGCACGCGGGAGTGAACGACATCAGGCTGCGCCAGACGGAGATTCTGAAGAAAGACTTCAGGAATCTAATCGATACGGTACGCAGCACATCGCCTGAAACAACGATCATTGTGTCAGGACCGCTTCCCACGTACCGACTAGGGCATGAAAAGTTCAGCAGATTATTTGCGCTAAATGAATGGTTAATGTCATGGTGCAATGAGCAGAAACTGCTCTTTGTAAATAATTGGAATCTGTTTTGGGAGCGTCCTAGGCTTTTCCGTGCTGATGGCTTACACCCAAGCAGATTCGGAGCGGATCTTCTGTCAGATAACATCTCCAAAATGTTAAATACCCTTTGACTAGTAACCAAAAGTCCAAATCATAGTCTCTGCTGCACCAATTCAACTGATATAAATACTAGTGTAGAACATTGCATAGAAACCGTGTCTATTCCTCGTTTAGTGAGATCAAATAATAAATCTAATGCAGGATCTAGGAAAAATCTAATTGTTATTAAAACAGAAAATGTTGCTATTAGTAAACAAAAACTATTTCTAAAGCTAGGTCTTCTAAACATTAGATCACTCACACCTAAGGCAGTTATTGTAAATGAAATAGTCACAGATAATAGCTTCGATGTACTTTGCCTTACTGAAACCTGGCTTAAACCAAATGATTATTTCGGTATTAATGAGTCTACTCCTCCTGGATACTGTTATAAGCATGAGCCCCGTCTGATTGGCCGTGGCGGAGGTGTTGCAACCATTTATAAAGATATTCTAAATGTTACTCAGAAAACGGGTTATAAGTTTATTTCATTTGAAGTACTTGTACTAAATGTTACGCTCTTAGATGTTAGAAAAACATCCCTATTATCTCTAGCCTTGGCTACCGTATATAGACCGCCAGGGCCTTACGCTGATTTCCTAAAAGAGTTTGCAGATTTTCTCTCAGACCTATTAGTCAATGTCGATAAAGCATTAATTGTTGGAGATTTTAACATACACGTAGATAATCCAAATGATGCGTTAGGAGCTGCGTTTACAGATTTATTAAATTCATTTGGGGTCAAGCAAAACGTCACCGGACCAACTCATCGTCTTAATCATACACTCGATTTAATTATATCACACGGAACCGATCCAACCGATATAGATATCATTCCACAAAGTGATGAAGTCACTGATCACTACATGGTAACTTGCATATTACGTACTGCTGTAATATGTCATGCGGCGTCGCGTTATCAACCAGGCAGAACAATCCTCCCATCCACCATAGATAATTTCTCAAATTGCTTATCTAATCTGTCTCAGCTGCTGCCTGAACCCAAACAAACAGATGAACTAGAAGAACTAACTAGCACTATGAGCACCATTCTCTCTAGAACATTGGATGTGGTTGCACCTATTAAATTAAAAAAGGTCAGAGAGAAAAATAAAGCACCATGGTATAACAATACTACGCATGTTTTAAAGAGAGAAACCCGTATTTTAGAGCGTAAATGGAAACAAACTAATTTAGAGGTCTTTAGAATCGCGTGGAAAGACAGTATGTCACGTTATAAAAAGGCCCTAAAAGCTGCCAGGGCTGAGCACCTCCGCAAACTAATAGAAAACAACCAAAACAATCCAAGGTTTCTATTTAACACCGTGGCTAGACTAACAAATAAACAGACGTCACCCGAACAAAATATCCCGTTACAGTTCAGTAGTAATGATTTCATGAACTTCTTCACTGAGAAAATAGAAAGCATCAGAACCACAATTATAAACGTTCAATCTTCAATCGCGCCTTACAATTCAGCTTCAATTATCACCCCGAAAGAACAATTACAGTGCTTTACAACTATAGAACAAAAAGAGTTAAATAAACTTATCACTTCATCTAAAACAACAACATGTTTATTAGATCCTATACCAACTAAACTACTGAAAGAAGTGTTATCTGTAGTGGAAGAGCCTCTCCTCAATATTATTAACTCGTCTTTATCTTTAGGTCATGTTCCAAGAACATTTAAACTGGCAGTTATAAAACCTCTCATTAAGAAACCACAATTAGATCATAATAATCTAGCAAATTATAGACCCATTTCAAATCTTCCATTTATGTCTAAAATATTAGAAAAAGTGGTGTCCGCTCAACTGGGCTCTTTCTTGCAACAAAATGATATCTATGAAAAGTTTCAGTCTGGATTCAGACCGCATCATAGCACTGAAACTGCGCTCGTTAAAATCACAAATGATTTACTTTTAGCTTCTGACCAAGGCTGTATCTCAATACTAGTTTTACTTGATCTTAGTGCTGCGTTCGATACTATAGATCACACAATACTCTTAGATCGACTACAAAATTACACTGGTGTTCAAGGACAAGCACTAAGCTGGTTCAAATCATACCTATCTGACCGCTACCATTTTGTCTATTTAAATGGAGAAAAATCGATCATAACTCCAGTAAACTATGGAGTGCCGCAGGGATCTGTATTAGGCCCTCTGTTATTTTCAATATATATGATGCCACTTGGAAATATTATAAGGAAACATGGAATTAGTTTCCATTGTTATGCTGATGACACTCAAATATATATTTCATCACGGCCGGATGAAAACGCTACATTTTCCAAATTGACAGAGTGTGTTAAAGATATAAAAGATTGGATGACGCGTAATTTTCTTTTATTAAATCCAGACAAGACAGAGGTAATACTTATCGGTTCAAAAAACCGCCCACAAAACCTCGCACAATACAACTTTAACATCATAGGATGTCCTGTTACTTTATCCTCTACAGTAAAAGACCTGGGTGTTATACTCGATTGCAACCTGTCTTTTGAAAATCATATTTCTTATGTTACAAAAACAGCCTTTTTCCACCTTAGAAACATTGCTAAGCTACGTAATATGCTATCAGTTTCTGATGCAGAAAAGTTAGTTCATGCATTCATGACCTCGAGACTGG
>NC_138740.1:2358687-2413687 GCF_965113295.1 Leuciscus leuciscus
GTTACCAGTGAATGAAACCCTTTCCATTAACAATCAAACAAACAAAAAAAGCGTGTGCATGGAAAAAGTTGAGATTGCATGAGAAACACTGTTCGTTAGAGTTCGTGAAGGTTGTTGTAAACTGAAGTTTCCACTGAGGTAAAACTGCAGAAGTGCAGCTCGTGCTCCTGCGCGCGCCGCCGCGCCGATCTCGCGAGTCTCAAAATAGAACCCGCGACTCGCTTTACACAAACATTATGCTTTTTCATTAATGTGTTATGAGCGCGTGTGCAGATGAGCGTATATCGGTGTGTGTGTGTGTGTGTGTGTGTGTGTGTGTGTGTGTGTGTGTGTGTGTGTGTGTGTGTGTGCGAGTGTGTGCGAGTGTGTGAGAGAGAGAGGCTTGAATGGTTGTGCTTCACATCAAAGGCTCAGGCAAGTCTCTGCATTAACAAGCCCCTTTGTTTCCTGAGAGAGAGAGAGAGAGAGAGAGAGAGAGAGAGAGAGAGAGAGAGAGAGAGAGAGAGAGAGAGAGAGAGAGAGAGAGAGAGAGAGAGAGAGAGAGAGAGAGAGAGAGAGAGAATATTTATAACACTGTTATAAATATTGGAAGATTTTAAAAAAATGCGAAAAATATTTTCATGGTAATTTTTTTTTTTCATTATTGTTTTATTATTATTTATTTATTTATTTATTGGTGTTATTAATGCTTTGGCAATGTAAATATTTCTTTCACCATGCTATTTGAATCTTGAGAGAGAGAGAGAGAGAGAGAGGATTAAGTTCACCTTTATTATTACAACTGACTCGCTATGATTACAAAAGATTTACAAAAACATATACACACAAAATATTAAATAAATAAAATAATTACTTTTTTGGAGAGAGAGAGAGAGAGAGAGAGAATGTGTATAACACTGTTATAAATATTAGAACATTAAAAAAATATTACTATGTTTATTTTCATGTTAATTTATTTTCTTCATTATTAATATTTTATTATTATTTAATTATTTATTTATTTATAGTGTTATTAATGCTTTGGCAATGTAAAGATTTCTTTCACTATGCAAATAAAGCTATTTGAATCTTGAATCTCAGAGAGAGAGAGAGAGAGAGAGAGGTTATAACAGCAGGTCTCTCTCTCCTGACACCGACGACCCCTGTGATAACCAACACATGAAGTTCTTCGACATCAAAACCAAACACACACGTGACACACACACACACACACACACACACACACACACACACACACACACACACAGCATGATGGAGAATATGATCCTCAATAAAATCATCCTGTTTCTTAATAATTCAAACCCATGATGGAAAACTCTGAAGGGTGTGTCCAGTAAAACACTCGGTGGCTGGAGCTCGACGGGTTCTTTACATGTGGCTCGACCTCAGTTAAAGGATGTGATTTAATTAGTTTGCTACTTAAATGCGCCTGGAGATTATTTAGGAAGCACAGTATGTAATTTTTAGGATCTGCATTTATCCTGGAAACCATCAAAGCTTGAAACGCAGCCTGATGGTGTTGTGTTGTACTCGCATGTGTTTTTAACTCTCAATCTCTTCAAAAGCTCTCGCATAAATATCAAAAATTGGACTTATAGAGAAAGAGAAAGATTATTTGGAGGTTTTGAGACAATATCTTATGTGCACCATCATGAAGACTTGCAAACATCAACTTTTGCTCAGTGAACGTGTTAGTTTTGCGTTTCCTGCCCCTGTGGCTTTGTTCAAAAATGGTAAAATTATACACTTCTGACATCTGAAGTCTGTGCAAGAGATAAAGAAATGATCTAGGCCAAGCCGAGGCAAAATCCCTAAATCTGACTCGACTCCGTCCGACTGACGGCATGCAAATATCAGCTCAGGACGCTGGAAAACACTGAGAAATCATTAGGAAAATGATGTGGAAAAACTGCTTCCATGATTAGCAGCTGTCTATATTTAATCAAGGCAAATAAACAAGGTCTCATTTATAATTTAGATTTGCATGCATTAAAGAGGCCATTTTTAATCCATTTATTAATATGCATGGAAGATATTGTATAAATATGCAGCCTTATGCAAATACCAGACACATTTGTGTTTGTATTTAATTCTTATTCCCAGCTGTAGATCATGACAGTAAATGTACCCAGATATTATTGCACAGCATGGGGAGGAATGAAGGGAAGCCATCATTATTATTATTTCCCATTAAAACTCAACACTGAAAAAGAGTCCAAACTAAAACATAAGTCATGCACAAGAAGGTGATCGCTCTGTGTTTTACACACAACTTCATACTTTTCACCAAGTCTGATCAGAATATGTATATTTAGTATGCCATTATTTTGTGTAGTAACTTATATGGGTCATTAGTTGTAGTAACATGTAATTGGGTGTTGATATACAGGCTGATTCAATATATTCAGAATATTTTTATATTACATATTTCTTCTAAAATTATATTTATAATTTATAATAAAATAATTTATATACAAATGTTGTGATGCCCCCCTCCCCTCCCCCTCTCAATATGTGTTGACTTTTTATTATTACTTTGCCAATATAAACATCCCAAAAATATGTTATGCCAATAAACCATATTAAAAAGAGAAAATCTCTTCTAACTTCAAGAAATTCTTCTCAAGGAAAACTGGAGCTCTTTCTCTTGGTTTATTGCTCGATCGCTAAAAAACACACTAAACTCTTTGATGATGGGTTCATTCTGGCTCATTTTACCTCCATCAACTCTCTCATTTACGCGCTGATTCTCGCTTTATATTTCAGTGAAGCGAAACCCATGTTTCTTAATAATTGGGATGGTCTAAAATATTGATCAATTACATCCCTCTTTAAATGATTTTTTATGTGCATTTATTCGTGTGTATATAATAGTTTCTTACGTTCTCCATCAAAAAAGCCCTGAAACTCAAAAGTGTCGTGTCCCTTTAAGAGCGCCCCCCCACTCGGCTCATTTCGGCTGTCAATCACGCGTCGGTCTCTTTGATCTTCGCTGTTCTAAAGCGCGACTGTTTGTTACTTTCAAGTCGCGCGCGGCTCGTCACAGCACACAGAAGTTTTCCTCTCTCGCGCGGGTCTCCAACGCTCATCCAAGCGCGCAAAACAACGACAACAACAACACTCAGAAGTAGATTAGTAAAGTTGTCTGGTAGAGTACAGTATGCCGCAGCTGAACGGCGGAGGAGGAGATGATCTCGGGGCGAATGATGAGATGATCGCGTTTAAAGATGAAGGAGGAGATCACGAGGAGAAGATCCGCGAGAGCGCGTTCACGGAGAGAGACCTGGCCGATCTCAAGTCATCTCTGGTCAACGAGTCCGAGATCAGCCAGAACAACACGCACCCTGCCGTAAGTGTGTGTGTGTGTGTGTGTGTGTGTGTGCTGTGGATGATGTTCGTGTGAGTGAAATAAAGTGTGTTTGTAATGAGCAGGTGATCAGAAGAGGACAGCAGGAGGATCAGAGGATCTACACTGATAAACGAGAACATCTGGACGACGGTGAGACTTCACACACTATACACACACTTTACACACACTTTACACACTTAGACACACACACACTCACACACTATACACTAACACATACACTCACTATCTCATACACATGTACATACAAACACACACACACTTAGACACACACTGTACACTCTCACACATACATTCACAAACACACACAATCAAACTCACACACATACACACACTCATACACACACACAAACTTGTTTTTGTTTGTTTTGTGTGTGTGTGTGTGTGTGTGTGTGTGTGTGTGTGTGTGTGTGTGTGTGTGTGTGTGTGTGTGTGTGTGTGTTTATGACCTTATTTACACAAATCTGTGTGTGTGTGTGTGTGTGTGTGCGTGTGTGTGTGTGTGACCTTATTTACACAAAAATCTGTGTGTGTGTGTGTATGACCTTGTTTGCACAAATCTGTGCGTGTGGCTTTAGAGACAAAATTGTCTCCGGAAATGTGCTAAATCAGACGACGTTTCTTGTTTGGAAAAACGATGCTCAAAGTAAAAAATAGTTTTCATTTAATATTCATCTTGATTTAAAGCGTCTTTAATTGGGAAAATTAAAAACTTTCATCTACGTCTGATACGCAACGGATGGAAAGCGTCTTTAATTGGGAAAATTAAAAACTTTCATCTACGTCTGATACGCAACGGATGGACTTTTCTTGGGGAAAACCTGAAATCCGCATCAGTAAATACGCCGTTGACTCATTTTTCTTTCTTTTTTGTGTGTCTATCGCAAACATGTTTGATCTATTTCCGTTATTTGTGTTTTAGAACCGAAACCGCTTTGAAGAGAATCTGTGATTGATCATCGTTATATATTTTACAAGAGCGGCTATGAATACGTGTACAACACAAGAGGGTTTCTGGAGGTCATAAAGATGAAGTTTTCACAAGTTCAGAGATTTATTGTTCTTCTCGGTCTCGTTTTCTCCAGTGCCCAAACATCACGATGGTGGAATGTATAAGGCGTCGTACTCTGGATACCCGTTCCTGATGCTTCCCGAGCCGTACCTCCCGAACGGACCCGTCTCTCCAGCCGTAAGTTCTTCCATTAGGATTCGATCATTAGAGTCCAGGTGTGTGTGTGGGAACAGCTGAAGACAGGCCTGTAATTACACTAGAAGAAGAGAATCCCACTCCATCCATTCCTTTGATGCGAATCTTAAAGGGACAGTACACACACACAAATGAATCATTTACCCACCCTCGGGTTGTTTCAAACCTGTATGAGTTTCTTCTGTTGAACAGAAAGGAAGATATTTTGGAAGAATATGGGTAATCAAACAATTGTGGGGTACCATTGACTTCCATAGTATTTTCTTTCATACTATGGAGGTCAATGGTGTCCAAAATATCTCATACAGGTTTGGAACAACATGAAGGTGAATAAATTATTAATTTAGGGTGAACTGTCCCTTTAAGCTCAGTAGACGTTCACATTGCTTTAGATCTGTTCAAACTTACAGCAATGCTTGTGAAGTTTTGGTGTCATGATGCACACATTTGTGTTGTCTGTCTTTGTATCATTGGGACGTGGTTCTTTAAGTCATTGATGAATATCTAATTGTGTTTGATCTTAAAGGGACAGTACACCAAAAAAATATATAATTTACTCACCCTCGGGTTGTTTCAAACCTGTATGAGTTTCTTCTGTTGAACACAAAGGAAGATATTTTGAAGATTATGGGTAACCAAACAATTGTGGGATACCATTGACTTCCATAGTGTTTTCTTTCATACTATGGAAGTCAATGGTACCCAAAATATCTCATACAGGTTTGTACATCTATCATTCTTTAGGTAAGATGTCCTTTTAAGATCAGTAGACATTCACATTGCTTTAGATCTGTTCAAACTTACAGCAATGCATGCGCTTCTCGTGAAGTGTGTCATGATGCACACGTTTGTGTTGATTGTCATTGTATTATTGGGACGTGGTTCTTCAAGTCATTGATGCATATGTAATTGTGTTTGAAGGCATGTGTGCGAACCTTGATGCCGTCGACCGTAAATGAACGGTCTACTTGCGTATAATCGTGCTTATTACTCTGTCATTTGTCTGAAGTCTTTCGCCATGATTGTGTGGATATAGTGTATCTATGAAGGAAAACACGTGTACAGTAACTGGATCCAGATTGTAGCTCTGGAAAAGGTTTCTTATGAAACGCACCTGAAGTGTAGTTATAAGCCTGTAATTACACCAGCTCTTGATCAGTTCTGTATCTTGCGCTTTTTTTTTTCAACTGGAAAGTTCACAGATTTACCAACATACACACACACACAAACCTGAACAAAAACCCTACTGTGTCTTTATGAAAGCATATGTAGGAATGATAATGATGATGATGATATGGTGGCTTTGTGAAAGTCCCGTATAGATGTGAAATGAAATTTTTGAAGAGTCTTCCAGGTTTTTCTCAACTTTTAATGCTGTTCAGTGAGTCGAGATGAACGTTCAGGGACGTCATATACGGGAAACGTTGTTATGATTAGTGTTTATGCCACAACTAGTGCTTTTTTTCATCAGTCCCATCCGAATTCAAGTGATTTTCCTCTGTAAAGCAAACTATAAGGTCTTCCAAATTCGAGGATTTTTCTTAGTGCCAAAAAAGTGAAGATTATAAATGATTTTTGTGTTCTTGATTCAAGCTCTTTACCCACAATGCACACACAGCTAAGCTGCTGATTTTACACGACCATCGGGAATCCCTTGTTGAGTTGACAATTAAACTCTTTTAAGTGTTGGCGATTGATTGAAGTCGAAGCTCAGGGCTTGTTCTTGGAGTAAACAATAGACGAACACTGGCTTTGTGTCATAATCCATCCAGAGCAGCTCTGACTGACGGAGATAAGTAACAGACACTGGATTACACCCTCTTTAAGAAAAAAGCTCTTTAACCCATTCTGCCACTTCAATACGGACACAATGTGCCATTGGAAAGCTTGCAAGTTGTAGCTCTGAAAACTCAAGGCACAATGGCCGCGTGTCGCAAGCGTGCGTGAAGCTCAAAGCTCAGATCTCCTTCAGCCGGAGGTTAAATCACGCCAACTACGTATTAAAATACAAATATTTGATAAGAGACCCCACTTGGCCTTGGTCTTTGAAGCGAGCGCCTGCGGACGAATCTGCAGAGTTATTTATGGAGCCGGAAATATTTGGGAAACTATCAAAACCTGTCGGATCCCCTCAGGTGTTTATAGCTGTAATTATTGGTGTGGTCGTGTCTGTTCCACCGCTCGCGAGAGAAAGAGAGAGAGAGAGAGAGAGGGAGGACAGGTGTTTAAGTCGTCTCGGAGCCGTGCTCAAACATGTCAAGCGCCTGAAGTCAGGGCTGTCGAGCAAATTCTTCTCAGATGAAGAGGACTTTTATCAAGGTGTGAGGCAGATGATGTAGTAGCTTCAGCGACTGGACAGGGTTTCAGTGTTTGATTTCCCTGTGAAATGAGGACATTGTGTCTCTGTGCTGATTCTATCTATTGTCTTGTCTGGAAATGTATTTTCTGTGCTTGACGACAGAAAAATTAGTCCAAATGAGTCAAAAGGATTTATTTTGAAGACTCATACGTCTTCTTATCACCCACAGTCTGAGTTTATCACATTTGAGAGGTTTTGTTTGAGCTCCAAACTTTTTATAACTTAGTATCATCGACATCGTGGAAACTAATCCCATGTTCTTATAATATTACCAAGTGGCAGCAAATCTGTTTCAAAGCAGCTTTACATTGATAACAAGTGAATAATAAAATATAATAGAAAATAATAAAATAAAGCATATATATTGAAAATAGCAGAGGGCCTAAAACAGACCCTTGTGGCACTCCATAATTTACTGACGTTATCTTTGATTTGATTTTCCCTGTTTAAATAGACAAAATGGTAGCAATCTGATAGGCTTAATGCCTGTCCCTGAGTACCAGTGCAATGTTGTAGTCAATCTAACAGTATTTTATGATCTATAGTGTTGAACGCAGCACTAAAACTAGTATTGAGATACAGACTCTCTCTTTCTGTGCCTCCATTCGGTGATGACAGAAAAATTAGTCCATATGAGTCAAAAGGATTTATTTGAAGACTCGTACGTCTTCATATCACCCAGAGTCTGAGTTTATCACATTGAGAGGTTTTGTTTGAGCTCCAAACTTATGTATAACTTCGTATCATCGACAAAAGTGTGGAAACTATTCCCATGTTTTCTTGTAATATTACCAAGCGGCCAAATAGCAGAGGGCCTAAAATACTGACGTTATATTTGATTTTTTTTTTTTTTGATTCAACCAATTGTCTTGTCAGGAAATGTATTTTCTGTGCTTCCATTCAGTGACGACACTCTTCACCACCTTTTAATAAAGTGCAGAAAAATTAGTTCAAATGAGTCAAAAGGATTTATTTGAAGACTCATACATCTTCATATCACTCACAGTCTGAGTTTATCACATTGAGAGGTTTTGTTTGAGCTTCAGACTGATATATAACTTAGTATAATTGGCATTACAGTGGGAACTAATTCCCTGTTTTCTTATAATATCACCAAGCAGCAGCAGCAGCATATATATATACATATATTAAATAGCAAAGGGCCTAAAACAGACCCTTGTGGCACTCTATAATTTACTGACGTTATCTTTGATTTGATTTTCCCTGTTTAAAAAGACAAAATGGTAGCAATCTGATAGGCTTAATGCCTGTCCCTGAATACCAGTGCAATTTTGTAGTCAATCTAACAGTATTTTATCATCTATAGTGTCGAACACAGCACTAAAACTAGTATTGAGATACAGCGTTGGTCAGAAGTAAGTCATTTGTAATTTTAACGAGCGCAGTTTCTGTGCCTGAATTCAGAATGAATTTTTTTATAGTTATAATTTTAAGCAGTCATGTTGATTTTGATGTTGGACATTGTGTCTCTGTGTTGATTCGACCAATTGTCTTGTCAGGAAACGTATTTTCTGCCACAACACTTCAGCCACCTTTAATAAAGCGCAGGAAAAATGAGTCCAATTGAATCGTAAGCAAAGCAGGTTTATTGGAAGACTCCCACTTCTTCACATCTTTCACAGTCTGAAGATTACTTTCTGAGTTTACCAGTTTGAGATCCAGACTGATGCTGTTTCATATCGGTGTTTGTGCTACTGTACGTCAAGACTCTCTCTTAATGAATCAGCCCACCACTAAAAGTGAAAGAAAATCCCCCACCTCAAGGCATCCTATTAGTTTCTGGCAGTCAGTCAGTCGAGACCCAGGCAGTGACGCATGTGTGATGCGAGCGGGTGTTTTGTCTTGTAGATGAGTGTGAGAGGTGAGCCGGCTCGTTCTCACCCAGGTGTGTGTGTGGAGTCGTTCTCCCCCGACCCGTTCTCCAGACGTCCTGTAGGAAAGTCACTGAAAGACTGTTAAATGATGGCAATCACTGCAGGGATGTCATGAACAAACGCGTACTGCACAGTTTTTTTACCACGACTCACAAGCTCTTGATTTGATTCTGATCTCAATTGGATATAGTCACTTGGATGTTTTTCTTCAGAATACAATCTAGTTTTGTGAACCATAGAGTATGGGGAACTCTGTCAGTTGGTGCATTGATGATAAAGGTTAAAATTAGCAACAAATTAGTCCAAACTCAATTGCTGTTTACTTTTAGATATAGTAATCAACACTACAATTGAGTGATAATACAGAGATAAAAAGGTTTCTACTTCAATTTGTTGTTGAAATATAAAATATATTTCAGTGGCTGTCATGACAGATGTATGCAAACATACATTAAATAATGAAGGTTAACAGGTTAACTAAATATATAGTGCATATATTAATTTATCATTTCTAGTGTTCTTTTTTTTTAAAATAGTTGACTATGGAGTTTATGGTAAGGTGAGCAGATTTCTGAAATTGAAACCGGGGACATTTCCTATTTGAGTGGTCAAAATATCACTTATTTATTAATAAAAAAAGTGGGAACAATACATTTGATACATCAATACATTATATATATATATATATATATATATATATATATACACTTTTTGTTTTTTAATTGTTGTGGGTTCCCAATATTATTAAAAACATTTAATAATTATTATGATTTAGTTTGATTATTATTTAATTATTTAGCACTCACAAAAAAACAATGAAAAGAAAATGAATATTAGCCTAAATAGCAAGCAGTAGAAAATGAATAGTATATAGCAAGCAGTTCAAAACAATATCAAAGTTATGACTTTACAAAAACATATTATTAAAATAAAACAACATAAATATGATAAATAAAACTATTTAACAAATATTTTAGAGTTTTAGTTTAATATTTTCATTAAATTTTTCTGAATACAGAAATTCAAACTTTTTGAATGTTTTGTTACGTTTGTGCTTTAAGGACTCTTACTATCCTTATTTGGGCTTATTTTAAAGGGATAGTTCACTTTGAAATAAAATTTTGGTATGTTTTAGCTTTGTTATCTCAGAATAAACCCTGACGGGGTGATCAGGATCAGGTCTTCATCAGCCTGAAGGGGTTTATTCTGAGATAACAACCGGCTGGATCTACATTATCACACTTATTACACGGATATTTGCCACATAAGTAAATAATAAGACACAAAATATTGATCTGAGTCTAAATATTTGATCAGGTTTTTAAACATAAAGCTTCCACGGAGAGAACAGTTTCAGCGACAAGTTCAAACTAGACGGACATTTAAGAGAGACGGTATACAGTCATACACTTATTACACAGCATTTCAACACATAAATGATTATGGGGATTAGAGATATTGATTTCAGATTAAACTGTTTTAAAACCGTACCTGTGTGTATCTTATAATCCAAAAGTGTACAAAACAATAGTCCCAAAATGGCCGCCACTGCGTTTGTATGAAACGAGAGAGAGCGAGTCCACGATACTGGATGACATAATTAAATAACTGTACACAAAATATTGATTTGACTGAGTTGTAATATGTTATCAGCTCACCAAACGCAAAACTTCCATGAAGAAACCCCGTTCCTAGAGAGGTTGTTATCTGGGAATAATACACCGCTGGATGGAGCGAGTGACCAATCAGAATCAAGTATTCCACAGAGCCGTGTAATAAATGACGATAATGGTGCTCTGCGCTCGTCCAGGTTACGTTCTTCATGAATTATCGGCGTGCGTCCAGTAGAGTCAGCGTAGCTCGCAGCGCCATCTGTTGGTGAAAATAATCACCACACGACTGCTGCTGTATGTTGGGCGGGCTTTTTAGTAATGTATTTGTGGGTTGTTTTGCTGTAAAAAGGGAACGTCTGGTCACCTTAGTTTATGAACGTGGAATGGCTTTTCTGAGGTAAATGTGACGTTACGTGACATTATTGTTCACAAGCTGTTTTATTGACTTTTTTTCGGTGGTTGAAACACTGATTGATCGATTACATGATATGTAAGTTGTTCCGAATCTTTCAACATTCCTTCTGATGTTCACTGATGTTTATTTGCTGCTGTAACTAGTGGTAAAGAGGAAGAGATGAACTGAGATCTGTCACACATTAAAGAGACACAAACACACATTTATTGAGTGAAATTAAGTATAAAATTGACAGAATTTGAAAGCTGAGACTGATTCTCAAAAGTATCAAAGCTCAAAGTGTTCATCTGTCTTGAGTGTGTATTGTTGCTGTTCTTCTCTATATCAGTGTGAGTGTTTCTGAACTCCTGAAACGCCTCCATTGTAGTCTTGAGTTTCTTCCGGGAACGAACACGTCTCAATATTCCTCATTATAATAATTAATATGCAGAATAATGGGGCAGGGCATGGTTGAGTTAGTTAGTAGTGTGTTAAACTGGCGGTTCTGGTAAGGGGCGGGGCATTCCCAAAACACATTCGACGCGCTCGACCAATCACAACACACTGCTCCAGCCAACCAATCAGAGCACAGTGTGCTTTTCAGAAGGAGGGGCTTCATAGAGACAGGAAGTAAACAGCGTTACTGACAGACTGGGAAGAGAGGAGCTGCAACAATGGAGAATATGAGGAGAATAATCAACATTCAAGCAGGAAAACCTGTTCTAGTAGAGCCTTTGTGATAATAGGGCCTCTTTAAGAATAATGTGCATTCACTTTAACTTGTAATTATAAGATTAGCATGTGTAGGATGTTGATGATGCTAAAGGAAATAAATTGAAACTTTAGCTAATTTAGTTGTTATAGCACAAAATGATCTCTTCTTACTCTACATCAAGTTTATATAGATTTATACAAGCTGTTTCACAGTAATAAACAACAGGCAAATGCCAGTGTTCAAGTTCTTCACTAACGAAACCAATTATCATTCAACTATAAAGCAGCGCTAAAGAAGACGACAGTTATTCAGCTCAAGTCAGTTCAATAATAGTGTTGATGTTGCAAAGCTAGTGTCGTTATCCAGCCGATAATATCACTGAATATTAATTCTTGTAAACATACTTTTATGTTGTAATATTCATCCAATTTTACCGCTTGCAGTGGCGAACGAACCTGGTTAATGAGGACGAGGTTTGAGTCCCGCTCTGAGTCTGTTGATGTGTCCTAGAGGAGTTTGATCCATCCAGTCATTTGTGAATTGCTCAGTTTTCAATAATGTTAAATCATTGATTCCCACTGATCTGTGGGACGGCAGTGTGTGAGTGTGCATGTTTTTCTATCCCAGTGGGGACTTCAACCTGAATGCACACACACACTCATGGAGACTCGTGTCACTGTGGACCTAAATTAAGGAAACAAGCTTATATATCACACAGAATGAGTTTTTTTTTTTTTTGAAAATGTAAAAATGCAGAAAGTGTGATGGGTAGGTTTAGGGGTCGGGTTAGTGTGTGTGTGTGTGTGTGTGTGTGTGTGTGTGTGTGTGTGTGTGTGTGTGTGTGTGTGTGTGTGTGTGTGTGTGTGTGTGTGTGTGTGTGAGTGATGGGTAGGTTTAGGGGTCGGGTTAGTGTGTGTGTGTGTGTGATGGGTAGGTTTGGGGGTCGGGTTAGTGTGTGTGTGTGTGATGGGTAGGTTTGGGGGTCGGGTTAGTGTGTGTGTGTGTGAGTGATGGGTAGGTTTAGGGGTCAGGTTAGTGTGTGTGTGTGTGTGTGTGTGTGTGTGTGTGTGATGGGTAGGTTTAGGGGTTGGGTTTGTGAGAGTGAGTGTGTGTGTGTGTGTGTGTGTGTGTGTGTGTGTGTGTGTGTGTGTGTGTGTGTGCTGTACCCAGCTGTGGCAGTGCTGCTGGTAGATGTGTATCAGATGCGAGTGTGATCACACACACATGTGTGCCGCCCCTGTGGCTGCTGAGGCTCCAGTAGGTCTGGCCCGGCACTAATTCGGGTGCTGGGGGCGTTGGCTGACCCCGGTGGAAGAGCACACACTCCTGTGGGACAAACTCAGCGTGTCCCGCAACTCCCAGATCCCGCTCTTCTGCTCCGGCTGTGCGTTTACGAGGGGAAACGACCGAGATCAACAGCTCTGTGATGTCATGAACGACTCTGTTACATCACAGATGTGAAACGTGACGTCTCATGTTTGTTGATCGTGAGCGTGCGAGATTAAAGACTCGAGTAAACGAACGTGTGTGTGTGGATGTAGAAGTGTAAATATTGCAGTTTTGGTAATGATGAACACATGGTTATTCACTCCCCGTTCCAAAACTTTGTTTTTTTTTATTTGTTTTTTTTGGACCTTTAAAATATGTTTGGTAACACTTTCAATAAAGACCATGCTTATAATGAATTATAGCTCCATTTATACTTAGTGTATGATGGATTATGAACATGCACATTGAAAAAGCAAATGCATGATGTTCTGAGTCATTATGAATATATTTATAAAATAGTAATACTTACTTATAATGAATTATAGCCCCATTTATACTTATTTATAAGCATGGACTTCATTGAAAGTGTTACCATATGTTCTTTTATATTCAGCTGAAGAAAGTGAGTCACATTCTGGGTGAACTGTCGCTTTATCTCAAACTGATCATGTAATCTGTAGTGTTAAGTCTGTTCGTAGATCTGCAGTTTGTAAATATTGTGTGGTTCATTTGATTTCACACTGACAAAAAGTTGCCCGAACTTAAAAACAAAACAAGGAAACCGAATGCAATCAATTTAAGTTAACTCAACTAACAACTGACAATACTTTTGTTCATCTAATGAGTAACATGTAAAAATTATTCCATGGCAAATAAAGAGTGTTTAGCATTTCAAAACGATTTCTTTTACCTGTCTGTTTGATTTTCAAAGCCAACTACATGATTTTCTGAGGCAAACATGGACAAATATATTAAATCCAACAGTTGAACGATGAGACACACATATTTCTAAACACACGCTGATGATCAACAGATGTTAATTCAGTGAAGATATGATCTCTGAACCCTTAATCAGCCAACTAACAGTGACAGCAGCATAAATGAAGCCATATTTAATAAGAGTTACCACATCATTTCAAGCTGCAGTGCATGCTGGGAACTTGCATAACATTTTGCAACATAAATGTGTTTGTTTTGAACAAATACTGTCAGTATCAGGTCAACAAAACAACACAATAATAAACAGACTACTTTTTTTACAGTTGTAGTTTTTTTTTTATCGCATGTCTCTTTGTTGCATCATTTGTATATTGGCATCATATTGACCAGGAGCCACTAATGTTACGTTTATCATGAAAGGCTGTTCGTGTGGTTTCTTGGTACTCAAATCACTTGCTTTTGTCATCATCACCTGTTGTTTACTGTGTGTGTTTTGGGACAGAGGTTAAAGAGAAGGGTAAAGCTGACTAACCTACTTCCTTCACGATGACTATCTCTATCACACCAGCTCTCTCAAGTGTGTCCTGATCTGTGAAATACTGAGAAACACATGGCCACATCGTCCCAATCTCAGTTTGATGTTTAAGGTAATCATCGTATTTAAAGCTCGTATTTGAAGTTCATAATGTGCACTAACTTCAGCTGAAATACCTGTTGTCCTCAATCAATCTGTCGTCTGATTGATCGTTTAGACTCTTTTTAGGGATGCACGATATATCGGCCACCAAATCGGTATCGGCCGATATATGATCATTTTTAATGTTATCGTTATCGGCCCGATAAGAAAATTTGGCCGATATATTAAAGCTGATAATGAATTCTTCCTTCAGCTGAGACTATTCAGATGCGCACTGTTCAGCATGATTGTTTTGAATTGCTTGAAATATGATTGGAATCACTTCAAAAAAGGAAAATACAGTAAAGTAGTGCAACATGTGCAGCGCAAGTCTAACATATCGGCTACATGAGATTATAATGAGAACATAATTATAATTTTCTGCATGGGACAAAGTGAGACTTGTGTTTTTGTAACCAGGCTCTCAAAAATTATATAAATATCTGGATTTAGATTTATCGGCCAATATATCGGTTATCGGCTTTCAAATATAAAGAATTATCGGTTATCGTTATCGGCCAAACTTTTCATATCGTTGCATCCTTAACTCTTTTCTAGAGGTGGGCATAGATTAATTTTTTTAATCTAGATTAATCTAGATTAATTTTGAAATTAATCTAGATTAATCTAGATTAAAATGGCTCATTTGAATTCTGCCGAAGGCATTCAGAATATGTGTGCTACCCAAATAATGACTATAAAAGTAACGGTACGTTCACACGGGGCGTCAGCGTCAACGCTTCCCATTGACTTTGAATGGGTGACGTCAAGCGTTGCCGAAAAGAATTGTGGATCCGTCGGCGGCGCTTCACTGGCGTTGCTCGCGGCAGAAGTTGAGAATTTTTCAACTTCTGCCGCGAGCAACGCCAGTGAAGCGCCGCAGACGGAAGCGTCAGCCAATCAGGATCGCTCTATGCAAATACAGTAGCCAGGCGGTAGCCAATCACGTTCATCACGTTCATCCTGTTCAAGAGCAGCAAACTGAGGATAAATTTTAAAATGGAGGAGAAACTAATTATTGCGGTGGGCAATCACCCGGTCCTTTATGACCAATCACTTTTTATGTACCACTTTTTATATACTTTTTATGTCCATGTTGAATGACAATGAAGCTTGTTGTTGAGTTCCTGTCTAATTTCATTGGCTGACGCTGCTATGACCATGGCGTCAGTGCCAAACTTCAGCCACGCCTTCCGTCAAGCGTTGACGCTGACGCCCCGTGTGAACGTACCGTAAGTCTTTGAGAACGGGTTTCTCAAGCCAGGTGGCGCATTAGACCAGGGGCTCATCTCCTGTTTCCAAAATGCATCACAAACTGCTTGACTGTAAAAGGTTACTACTGTACTGTTACCGTCCATAGGCAACATTAGGTAGGCCTATGTTATTATCAACTACTATAGGCTAATCAATTAGGGATGGGCGATATGGCCTAAAATCTATATTGTGATATACATTGCAGCCTCTTGCGATAACGATATACAGTATATTATAATAAAACCATTTCAGAACAGATTACACAGACCCATGCTAAACAACTGCTAAATGTATTTTTTTTTAAAGGGTGTATGTAGTTTTGAGAACATATATTGTGCAAAACTGTAAGTATACAACATAATTTTGCAGATAAATAAAATGTAAGTAAACTAGCTGCAGAGACTTAAGTAGGTATAATGTTTATTATGGCTTGGAGCTTATGAAACCCCAAAGTTAAAATTAGAATATTGTCTAACTGATGTCTTTTCAGTTAAAAAGAAACACAACAACGATTCTTAAAATCGAGATTATGTGCTACACCACTAAGATATATTGGAATGGGAATAATACGCGCGCGCTGGTATTCAGTGATATCATGTTTCGTTTTGAATTTGAGGTGGTCGAACGGATTAGTCGTGTGTTAACTTACCGAACTGTTACCCCACACACTCTGTATATAGTTTGCTGCTGCTCGTCTGACGGCTTAAACCCGAACCAAGTCCAAATAATGGATGTTGCACCGATCTTTTTCACCAGCTTTCACTTTCAGCCGTGTTTACTTAAGATGACGACGAATATGCGTTGCAGCCGGGTTTACCTCGCGGCCGCGGGTAGATTGCGTCATCATAGCTTGTGTAGTATAGAGCCATCTCCCAACCCAACTTGGAGAATAGATTAACGGCGATATTTTTTTTATCGCGCGATAAGAGTCTCGCGTTAACGCAGCACGTTAACGCCGATAACGGCCCACCACTACTCTTTTCTCAAGTAAAAGTCTTTTAGTGTAATTGTATAATCGTCCTCCTTCAGCTCATGTGTTTCTGCTGTCCAATCTGCACTGATTTATATCTAGTAAACAAGAATAACTTTGATATTGTTAGTAATATTTTAGACTGACGCAGCTTCGGTTTGCCTGATTATCCAGACATCATTTTTTTTTTTAAATCATGAGTATCAAATATGATCATCAGGCTTTTGAGGAACTGAATCTCATGATTGTATTGCATTGCATTATTTTTGATAGTAAAACTAGTGATGCACGATATATCGGCCACCATATCGGTATCGGCCGATATATGTTAATTTAAAATTTTATCGTTATCGGGCCCGGTAAGAAAATGTGGTCGATATATTAAAGCTGATAAATAATGTATTATCTCCTTCAGCTGAGACACTTCAGATACACACTGTTCAACATGACGTTAATGAAATGCTTGAAATATGATACGGTTAAATGAAACATGTGCAGCACAAGTCTAACATATCGGCTACATAACATTATAATGAGAACATTATAATTGTGTGTTCAGGGCATGGATTTTAATGGTCAGACTTTGTTTTTGTAATCAGGCTCTCACTAATTATATAAAAACTTGGATTTAGATTTATCGGCCAATATATCGGTTATCGGTTTTTAAAATATAAAGAATTATCGGTTATCGTTATCGGCCAAACTTTTCATATCGGTGCATCCCTAACTCTTTTATCAAGTTAGTACAAGTGTACAAACGTCCTCCTTCAGCTCGTGTGTTTCTGCTGTCAAATCTGCACTGATTTATATCTAGTAAACATAAGAATAACTTTGATATTGTTAGTAATATTTTAGACTGACGCAGCTTTGGTTTACCTGATTATCCAGACATAATTTTTTTGAGAAAAATCATGAGTATCAAATATGATCATCTTGCTTTTCAGGAACTGAATCTCACAAATGTATTGCATTGCATTATCTTTGATAATAAAACTAAGCATTTATGGTGATGGCGTGTTTAAGGAAGGCGTCTGTCCCCCCCGTCAGAAAACCTTCACGTCTGGAGCGTCACTCAGAAGCTGTCGGACACGTGTTGCTCACAGGATTGAGGAATATTGAGTGTAACGAGCGGGGATGTTGGCGACTGCTGCAGTTATGGAAATATAGATGTTCATTTCAGCCGGGCCGTCGCCACAAACTGATCACTGTGAGAGTAGGGAGATCCCAGATCTGCTGCCCGCTCCCTTATGGAACGTGGTTTTCTGTGCGGTTTTTCCCCCTCTTATGATCGTCTGAAGCCAACTGGAAAGCATTTCGCCGCTAAAAATAGCTCTCCGCTTGTGGGACCCAGAACAAGGTCTTCTTGGATCTCGAGGAAAAAAGAAAAAAGGAACATAATGACAATCTTAAAAGTAGCTCTCTTGTAAGATGTGAACGATTTTCAGGGAAACCCCCGCTTCTACAACAATCATGTTGCTACATGACGCCGGCAATGGTGAATTTAGCACTTCTTTTAAACTGTTTGTTTTCATCAGCGCACACGCACACGCGTGTGTATGTGTGTGTGTGTGTGTGTGTGTGTGATGCCGCTGACATACATCCTACATCCTGTGCTGGGTGATCTCAGCGAGGTTTCTCTGTCTAAGTGAGAGTGGAGTGAAGGTGAGGTGTGCTGTGGTTATGCCTGTGAGTATTTGTGCAACTGCACTTTTACTACCATGCAAACGCTGCAGGAGCTGCTGGAGGAGGAGAACGCGAGTGTTTCCCTCCGTCTGCGTCTTATCTGATGGCTCGGAGGAGGTGTGGGCGTAGGGCTGTGGAGTAACTAAGGTGTGAAGCTGCTCTCCTGCGGAAGGGAGTCAGCAGTAAACACTGAGGCTGTAACCACGCGGCGCACCTGGTGCACCTCGTCGAGAACGACTTTAAACAGTCGAAGGTTTTTCTTCCTTAACCGTTTCACTGCCAGAGAGCTCTGAGGCGCGTAGACGGTGGCCGATGTTTCCAGGGTCCGAAAACCAACGCGATTCACGCCTAGGAATCAAGCTTTAAAACCAGGGACTGTTGGAAAAGCTCGTAATGTTGTGGTGTGGGGGGAGGACTTTTAACCAAAGTCCTTTAAAATATCCTTTTTTCCTGAAGAATATTTGAAAAATCGGTATTCGGTGACACTTTCATTAGTTAACTTTAGCTATGTATTAACTAACATGAACTAACCATGAGGAATATATGTGTTACTGTAGTTATTCATCTTTGTTAATGTTAGTTAATAAAAATACAGCTGTTAATTTGTTTGTTAATGTTCACAGTGCATTAACAAACGTATTAGTAAATGTTGAAATTAATATTAACTAAGATTAATAAATGCGGAAGATTCTTAGTTCATGTTAACTAATGAACATTGTAAAGTGTTTCCGAAAATCCCCCTTTTTCCACTATAAAAAACTTTCTGTGCAATGGAAATGTTAACCCTATAAAGCCTGCAAATTTCTAATGCCTCTAATATGATCAAAACGTTGCTGGAAAAACCTGTCGCACACAATCTACTACATGCCTTTAGATTGTTTTATCAAGTAAAAGTCTTTTAGTGTAATTGTACAGTCGTCGTCCTTCAGCTCGTGTGTTTCTGCTGTCAAATCTGCTCTGATTTACATCAAGGAATATTGTTTAATATTGTAAGTAATATTTCAGACTGACGCTTTTGGTTTACTTGATTATCCATTTTTTAGAGAAATCATGAGTATCAAATATGATCATAATGCGTTTGAGGAAGGTTTATTTGTTCATCCCTCAATCATCATTGTATTGCATCACATAATGTTTTAAAACTACAGAGCTTTGATCATAAAAAATATCATCTTACTAAGACATTATTAGCAGATATTGATATTTCAATGCATTTAATGTGAGTATCTGCTACACTATTATAAATATCTCATTGATTTACATGCAAGCATCAGAAATCTCATCTTTCCTTTTGCACATATTTCTGCACCCAATTGCATATTTTTGCTCAATTTGAGCTGTTTTTCCCTCCATATTCTCACTTTATCAGACTATATGAGCCGCAAACGCCCGAGACTCCTCACGGATCAGCTGATGCCTGTGAAAAAGCTTTATTTTCAGGAGTGTGTGTGTGATTCACGAGTGGAAGTGAAGCTTCAGAAAGATCCGAGTGTGTTTGAAGAGGCGCTGCGGAGACTCCCTGTTGTTTAATGGCAGATGAAGTTCATCTCCGGTGTGATTTACAGCGGGATGAGATCATCCCAGACTGTGTCGTCCCGGCTCGTTCTGAGGGTTAAAGATCCAAAATATGACCGTATTTGGTTTTGATTCAGACCCTCGCACTCTTGTGTTAATTTATGCCGACTTCTGCTTTTAATTATATCCTTTCCAGCCAAACGTTCTGATGAAAGGATCAGGAAAAAGCCCTCGCTGCGAGTGTCCGTCGCGTCGAGTCTGGGGATGTGGAGGGTGGGTGGGCGTGTTTTTGACAGATCTTCTTCGCTTGCTCAAGGCTTTGTGTATGTTTGGTTGTTTGAGTACAGTTGTGTGCGGTAAGATCTTGTGGTTTACCATGGAAAATGAGACCAGACCGAGCCTTCTCTCCTCACCTGAAAAACAAAGCAACCCTGCAAACACAGAAGACACGATGGAAACTTTCTCTCTGACTTACTATTATTTTGCATTACTAGATCAAATGCAGCATTAGTGGATGTTAATAAATCCAGGTTAATGTTTACCACACAGAAGTGCTATCTCAATAGAGTTTATGCTAGAAATCAAAATAAATCTAAACTAAGATTTTTTTCAAAGTTGTAAATAAAACCAAGATTATTGGAGAGCATTTTACAAGAATATACCATTTCAGTCTTTCTACTTAAATAATTCTATAAAGTAACACATTTAATAAAACATGACATTTTTGGCCGATTCTTAAATATTACAAATGTTTATTATTGTACCAAAGCTTTGATGTTTTGTCAACCCTGTTACATTCAGAGTGACCTTCAACCCCATAACATTAGACCTATGAAACATTTCTTTTTTACTTTTACTTTACTTAAATCCCTTACATTATGAAAACCTTATAATGCATTATAGTATGTGTTAATGCACTACATCTTTTCATTAATAATTGCAACCAAAGTTAAAATGTATTATACAGTCAAACCAAAATGTATTCAGACACCATCAACATTTCTCACATTATCACAGTTTATTCGCTATAGTTTAGAAAATGGTAATAAAATATGACCAAAATATTGATATTTGACTGGTTTTGTCCGTCCTTCTGTTAGACTGTCTCACACATGAATTATGTTGAATATCTGTCAGCTGTTAAATTTAACTACACAATTAGATAATACCAGTTCAGCTCAACCAATCACCAAGCAATGCTTCATTTTGTTCAGTCTGTGTGTAAAAAGAGCATTAGCAATTAAAGACAAAACACTTCAGTAAAACATGATCAGATCAAAGTAATTTTTGTCCCAATTTTTTATACATTTTATTGCTAGTCACTGTATGAAGAATATTTGGGTATAGTATATCACAGTTTACTTTATTTTTCTCTCCTCACTTACATAAATTAACTATAGTGTCCTGCACACTAGTAAAAAATATCAAAAATGATATCTGGTGTCTGAATAATGTTTGGTTTTGCCTGTATTTGCAGAATCCATGTTACATATGAAATTATGTTAATGTGTTTTAATGCATTATACTTTCTAAAGGTGTGTTTAATTATTAGATAACTATTTTAATGTATTATAACTGTGGTTGCAATTATTCATGAGATCATACAGTGCATTACAAGGCATAATTAATGCATTAAAATATGTTTATAAGGCCTAACCTCTGTTTGAATCATGTGGTTTGATTATTTAACTATGATGTCAGAAAGATCAAACCTTAATTTTTTATTAGGGAAATATCGCCGCATAACAGGGTTGAACACACAGTTAAACAGGCGTATTTCTTTATTAGTGAAAGCATGAGAAAATAATATAATAAAATCAGTATTGGGCACGTAATTTTTTTTTTAATTATAAATAATGTGTTTAAAATTCAATTAGCTTTTAATTATATCCGTGTGCATGTGTAAATACACTTGAATTAGATTAATTACTGAATGTTCTTGTGTAATGATGTGTTGCCGCACCAATATGCTTGTATGAAGTAATATTAAAGAAAGCTTATCTATGAACAAAAATAATGTCACACACTGCAAAAAAATATTTTCTTACTTAGTATTTTTAATCTTGTTTCCAGTCCAAATGTCAAAAAATTCTTAAATCAAGATGCATTTTCTAGATTAATAAAATGCCATAAGATATTATGTCTTGTTTTCTGGGGGGGAAATATAAATGAAGTGAGTTTTTGCTGAAAACAAGCAAAATGATCTGCCAATGGGGTATGAAAAATGATCTTTTCCGTTTGAATTAAGATAATTTTTCTGACCCTTCAAGATCTTATTTTTCAAAAAAAGATAATTTTGCTTCTTTCTTTTTTTAAGCAACAACTCAATTTTGATTTATTTCCCCAGAAAACGAAACATAATATCTTATGGCATTTTATTACTTTATCAAATGCATCTTGCTTAAGAACTTTTAGTTATTGGAAACAAGACAAGAATACTGAGTAAGAAAAGCATTTTTTGCAGTGTAGAGACCAGTCTGGATATGATGAGGAAGAGGATGTGAGTTTGATGATGAGGAAGAGGATGATGAGGGTGAAGATAAGGAAGATAATTATTAGGATGAAGATGATGATGAGGAGGAAGATGATTACGAGAATGAAGATAAGGAAGATGATTGAGGATGAAGATGATTGAGGATGATAAAGATGATGAGGATGAGGATGAAGAGGTGCGCAGTGGATCATGTCGCCCCACAGCGAGTCCCAGCAGGAAAAGTCCTATCCGCAGTTCTTTATGCGACTCTTTCCCATGTTTCTGCTGTAATGGAGCGCTGGTCTTCTTCACCGCACTCGTGTGTCACAGCTTTCCCAGCAGGAGCTGCTCTCCATTAGTGTCCTGGCTCGGGAAGTCAGCGGGAATTATGGGACGCAGGGGGAAGGAATATCCAGAGCCGGTCCGGTTTCTTGCACAGAAAACCACATATTTACAGTACAAATCCTCATCAGACAATGCTCCGACCACAGGACAAATGGGATGCAGTGTTTGTAGCGGGAGGAATGACAGCAGAGGCTCGGATCCACGCTTTCATCTGATCTGATTCCTCTGATCTGATTCCTCTGAACTGATTCATTTGATCTGATTCATCTTCATCTGATCTGATTCATCTTCATCTGATCTGATTCATCTTCATCTGATCTGATTCTTCTGATTCCTCTGATCTGATTCCTCGGCTATAGGCCGAATCCCTGGAGAGATCCGATCCACACGCAGGTCCTTATGTGACACAAGACTTCAGATAAATGCTGTGTAAATCATGTTTTAGGCTGTGTTCATACTTTTAAACCGATTAAACCGATCTCTGAGTTCATTTTAGGAGCGTTTATCCCATTGTTTTGGTCATAAAAGCTGTCCAATCAGGGTGTGACCTTGTCCTTATCCATTTTTGTTTTTGTATCTTTAGGTTCAGTGTTAAAGTCCCCCTGTATTCAATAATTTTATTCCTTAAAACTCTTCTTTGATCACCAAAATTACGTTTAAACTAGGGCTGTCAATCGATAAAAAAATTTAATCGCGATTAATCACATGATTGTCATGAGTTAACTCGCGATTAATCGCATTTAATCGCAAATTTTTTTTATTTGTTCTAAATGTACCTTAAATTAATACTTTTCAAGTTTGTAATACTCTAATCAACGTGGGCATGGATAAATATAGATGCTTTATGCAAATGTATGTTTAATATTGAAACCATAGTCAGTATAGAGCATAAGGACGAGACATGTTTCAAAGGTCATAGATGTTTTTCAAAGAACTTGTTCATGTCTATTAGACACATGTAGAAAGAACAAAAAAAAATGCCACGTTACCATTACTTCTCTTTCTTTGCACTGAGCAATTTACTAACACAAACATGTTTAGATTTTGCATGACAGGGCAGCTCTTCTGAAAATGCTAAATGTACATTTATTATTTATTATTACATTGTAGTTTGTCTCTCTCTGTGCCCCTTTTGATGAAGATAAATTCTCAATAAAACTGTTTTCATTGGTATATTTTACTGTTTCTGTTGTCAAACAACGGAATGAATTTGAAATGGTGACTGAAACGCGACCCATTAAGACAACCAGCTCTCCCCTCCAAGATGTTAAGTTAATCTGCACAAAAATCCTGATAATCGAGCCGTCGTCTGGTGAAATCAAATTCACATAAGATGAAGACAATATCTGTGCTCTGATTTCGGCTATACTTGTAAAATTAGTGAAGCAACATAATATCTGTGCTTAACTGAATTAAAGCGCTGCTCCTCCGCGCGAGACGCAGAGAGAAAGAGAGAGAGAGCGAGAGGTGCGCGCGCTCGTGCTGAGAGAGCAGTACCGGCAGAACCGGTAGATTCTCAGAAACTAAATAAGGTTTGGGCGCTTTGTTGAAGGGAAAAAATCGCTAAAGGGTTCTGCAATGTCACTAAGTTGGCAACACTGTGTATCTCCATTTCTCCAACTAGAGGTTGGGCCACGGGTCAAACAGAAAATATGCGCTGCGCTAATCGCGCGTTAAAAAAATTTGTGCCGTTAATATGATTTTGCGTTAACGCGTTATTAACTTATCTTGTTATTAAAATATCTTGAATGTAACTCGACACCCTTGCCTCATTTAGTATACGCGGTTCTATGAATATGCAAATGAGCCCCGCCTCCACTCACTCACTCAGCTCAGAGATCCACTGGTTGACGATCACACGTTGATCTGATTGGTTACAAGGTAGTTTGTGACGTCAGAAACACCAGCGATTTCAAAGCGTGTGTTTGAGACTGTCTTTGGTTCACTGCAGTTTTAAGGAGGAAATACTCAGCAATGCTGTCGACTTATGAATTTACACATGGTTTGTCTTAAAGCAGATTAAAAACACCACATAGACACATAAACAACATTAAAAGCTGGATTTACACCACAGAGGGACATTAATGTTTCTGTTCTTCATTTTATTACTTTTATTACTCTTTTTAAAGCGTTATTTACTTAATTCAAAAATCTTTGAAAGCTATATGCTGATGTTTAAAAATATGTTATAAAATATATTGCTTTCTAAACGAATTATGTATGCTAATAATAATTATATTTTGTTTATGAAATAGTTTTTGCTATTAAAAGTGGTATTGAGATCTGTGTAATTTCACAGATATTAGTACAGACTACTGAAATATTTTGACATCAGTTGTGTGAGTGTTGTGATGCTTTAGTTGAACCCTTCAGAACATTTGGCCAGTTGAATCACACAAGCACTCCTGAAAATAAAGCTTCTTCACAGGCATCAACTGATCCATGAGGATTATCGGGCTTTTACGGCTCATATAGTCTGATATAGTGAGAATATGGATGGAAAAACAGCTCAAACGGAGCAAAAATATGCAATTTGCTGCAGAAATATTTGCGCTTTGAGGAGCAGAACTGGCTGTTAAAGGTGCATCGTGTAATATTTAGGAGGATCTGTTGACAGAAATGCAATATCATATACATAACTATGTTTTCAGTGGTGTATAAAGACCTTACATAACCAACCGTTATGTGTTTATTAGCTTAGAATGAGCTTTCTCTCTACACACACCACGGGTCTCCTTACATCGACATGTTTCTACAGTGGCCCTGAGCAGACAAACACGTTTCGTCACTGTGTTGTTCTTCGTGCAAAGAAGCTTCAGCTAACGTCAGCGAATAAAACACTGACACAATGATGAACAGGTGACAATAATATTCGCAATAACACATCGTTTTACTGAATAATTAAGTAAAAAAAAAAATCTTATTTTATCTTTGTAAAGAAACCTCAGTGTTTAACTGTTGTCTCAGACGACGACATCACTTCCTGTCAGCCACCGTAACTTCTGTTGGGTGCAATTCACAACCTCACCACTAGATGCCGCTAAAAATCACACACTGCACCTTAAGTAAGGGATAATGTACATCCAGCCGGTTGTTATCTCAGAATAAACCCTGACGGGGTGATCAGGATCAGGTCTTCATCAGCCTGAAGGGGTTTATTCTGAGATAACAACCGGCTGGATCTACATTATCACACTTATTACACGGATACTTGCCACATAAGTAAATTATAAGACACAAAAAAGTTTAAATATTTTATTAGGTCTTCCACGGAGAGAGCCATTGCTAGCAAGCAGCAAGTTCAAACTAGACGGACATTTAAGAGATACAGTATACAGTCATACCACTTATTAAACTTATAATTATGGAGATTAGAGATATTGATTTCAGATTAAACTGTTTTAAAACTGTACCTGTTTGTATTTTATAATCCAACAGTGTACAAAACAATAGTCACAAAATGGCCGCCACTGCGTTTGTATGAAACGAGAGAGAGCGAGTCCACGATACTGGATGACATAATTAAATAACTGTACACAAAATATTGAGTTGACTGAGTTTTAATAATTTATTAACTCACCAAACGCAAAAAACAGTCATAGCAAGCGTATAGCGCTGCTGATTTCAGTGACCCGGATGAGCCTGTGTTTCTGTTCTCAGAGGCTGTTATCTGGGAATAATATACCACTGGATGGAGCGAGTGACCAATCAGAATCAAGTATTCCACAGAGCCGTGTAATAATGAGGAATAAGTGACAGATCTACTTGAGTTGAACTCGTACGATCTGAGCGACGGCTGAAACCTCTCCTGTCCGCCAGTGGATAAAAGCGTCTGCTTTATGAATAAATGTGAATGTATAGTTAGTTCAGAAGTCTGTTATAGCCATATATACCATAGATGAAGGCTTGAATCATGAGTCTTCCTCAACATGAAAGGGTTAAAGAAACAGCGTATCACAAGCCCTCTGTTGCATTCTGGGCTGTGGGAGATGAAAGCCTGAACATCAAATCAATACTCCAGTCGATAAAACATGAAGAGAGATTAAAGCGCGGAGGATCAGGCTAATAGACGCACGAGGCTTTAATTGAGGCGCGCTGAAGAGAGGAATAATGTGTGAAGGTGTTGTAGTGGATCTTCAGAGAGATCCTTTAATCAAACACACGTCACATCGGCTGCTTCAGGATAAAGATATCTCATATTACTCAGACCCTCCTGGAGTTTACGATATTTTTGTGATTTTTCGCGATCAAAATGACTGATTTTGTGGTGGTAATTTCCAGATTTTTTTTTTTATATACTTAGGATCCCACATTTACCATATTATTTTTTATGTTAGATGCACAATAGTCATACATGACAATAGAACAAACAAAATGCACAAATCTTGTTTGTTTTGGTATCTTACTAAAAAAGGTAAGCTTTAATAACATGATCTCTTAGGGTGGGAAATATTACCAAAATCTTACAAGTCAACCACAGCAATAAGAAATTGCCTAATAAAAGTCAAAAGTTCTCAAATTGAGACATTATGATGATTTTGATTGAGGGACTGATTAGTTTACATGAACAGAAATCAGCCTGTTGAATTAATCCGCTTATTGCTTTACATGTGTGTAGTGAAAATCCAGCTTTTAATGTTATTTATGTGTCTATGTGGTGTTTTTAATATGCTTTAAGACAAACCATGTGTAAATTCATAAGTCGACAGCATTGCTGAGTATTTCCTCCTTAAAACTGCAGTGAACCAAAGACAGTCTCAAACACACGCTTTGAAATCGCTGGTGTTTCTGACGTCACAAACTACCTTGTAACCAATCAGATCAACGTGTGATCGTCAACCAGTGGATCTCTGAGCTGAGTGAGTGAGTGGAGGCGGGGCTCATTTGCATATTCATAGAGCCGCGCATACTAAATGAGGCGAGGGTGTCTGGTTATATTCAAGATATTTTATTTTTATTAAAGGAAAAAACATTTAAATATGTAATTTTGGTTTTAAGGGATAACATTATTGACTACAGGGGCACTTTAAGTTTTTATCAATAAATCGAGTTGTTTCCCGTAATGACGTCAACCTAATTGTTTGTGTATCTTATTCTTAAAGGGATGTTTCGGAGTAACATCAACCTAGGGTCCTTTGCACCGTGACCTTGAGCCAAACACAAGTTGAATTTGAATTTTTTCCGAAGTGTTAACAACTTAGTGTAAACTAATAATTGTTGCAAACTGGTACTACCAACAAAATATGAGTGCATTCCTGGAACTGGGCATCGTTACACTGCAATAGTTAATTTAAATAGTTAAATTAAATTTTAGTAATCAAAAAGCACGTCTAAATAATTGAAACCATGAAACTTATACAATTTAACAACAATTTGTTAAAAGTTTATGAAATAAAATAAAATAAAAATCTCAGATTCTGTGTTTTATGTTTTAAGTTTCCTGGATTCAATTTTAATGGTTTACAACATTTTAATAATCAAAAAGGATGTTTAATTTTTGAATTCACACTTTGTGTGTTTAAAATTTTACTGGCAATCAAATGAAGGCATAAAACATTCATTTAATTCATAAGAAATTGAAGAATCTCTTTTTTGTCAAGCAAAGTGCCACTCGACAGATCTTCACTGTTACAATTAAAACATGGAAGAAAAATCGTGGTAAAAAGTTTTAATAATAATTAAGTTATTATGATCCGCCACCGTGGAAACCATAGGGCCCTACATATCCCCAAAAGTAGGATTTATTGTATTATATGTATTTGTTATAGCACCCTAGCAACACCCTAGCAACGCTCCGACCACCTCATGAGTTCAGATGAGGTCAGGTTTGCTCCTGTTCTCACTCTGACCTGTTTTCTCTGCATCTTTGTGTGTGTGTGTGTGTGTGTGTGTGTGTGTGTGTGTGTGTGTGTGTGTGTGTGTGTGTGTGTGTAGATAGATGTAAAATATTTTTTTCTAAAATAATTTATTGGGTAAAAAGTTTTAGTTTTGCCATGTTTCAGTTTTACACACTTAGTTTTAGTGTGTGTGTGTGTATATATATATATTAGTTAGTTTTGCCAAGATCTAAAATATTTTTTAATGTATACATTTTGTACAAAACTTCTTTTTTTTCTACGATCTGAAATAAGGTGCTAAGTATGTGTTTAGGCGTGTTTAGTTGAGCCAGGGCTGGTGTGTGTGTATGTGTGTGTGACTGTGGACCCCACATGGGCCCCGCGGGGGGTCGGACCCCTGAACCACTCATCCAGTGAGAATTAATCACACAGAATACATTACTACATGAAAGCGGCTCGCTCCCCGTACCTGCATATTTGCAGCAGATCTGACTGATCCACATTCCTCATGATTCAGTCCTGAACATATGATTCTGCTCCATGACAATCAGAGCCCGGCGTGACTGGAAGCCCACATCTAACGTCTTAAACAACAGCTGTTCATTCATTCAGTCACGGGCTGATTTACCATCATAGAATATAGCAAATTATTATTCCAAAGGAATCCATTTTTACTTTTCACACACCAATCATCTCTCATGGAGAGTCACTTCACTCTAAAAAAACACTGGGTTAAAAACAACTCAATTTGGGTTGTTTTCAACCCAAGGGCTGGGTAAGTATAGGACAGAACACATGTTGGGTTAATTTTACCCAGCATAGTTGATCCATTTGTACTATAATACTAGCTTTTATTTTATTTTTTTATTTCATGCATGAATTAATGTCTACGTGTTAAATGAAATCCTCTAAACTTTAAAAAAAATACTCTATACAACCACTGGCTTGCATGATAATTCCTTTATTTTCAATCATATTTGACAGTATAGTATATTTTAAATAATTTTAATACATGTAACATTTTAAGCTAGTTTAACAAATAATTAGAAGAAAAAGTAATTCAAATGTAATTCAAGTGTTCAGGATCTGGGTAACACAAAAACTACCCAAATACTGAAAAAATTACCGAAAAACATGTTCAACCCAGGATTTGGGTAGAAGAAATAACCCAAGATTGTTAGAGTGTTCCCTTCCTGACTGTTGGAAGGCCTGGATTATTGATTCAGATCTCCATTAGCTTTCTGAAGCACTCGTAAGATCATCGATCAGGTCCTCGTCAACAAGAACAACACTTTAGCATGCTTATATTTTAAGAAAATATATCATTCAGATTGAAGTGAAAGTAATACATTGCATGTGTATTATAGTTTATATTTGTATTAAATGCATTTAGTTGAACTTTAAGGTGCCTTTTTGCCCACTTTTAGCATTAATATAAACTAAAATGTACTTTAATGTAACTAAATTGCAACTTTATCATTACAAATATGTTTAAATGCATGACGTACATTTAAATATATAAACTTTAATGTAATCTTGAACATGTTAAAATTAAGTTCTTTACAGTGCACTAGACTCTAGTCAACACATCAAAGTAAGTGCACTTTAAAGACAAAAAGATTAGAACATTATTAGGTCATTTTTGACCGATACACGAAACTTATATTTAGATTTAAAGGACACAATTACACATTCAACATAATTAAGCACATCTTTTTCCCAAGAACTGGAATGAGGAAGGTTTTTTGTGTTTACTTTAGCAGTTATGATCCTCTGAACGTATGGATGAAGCGTATCATCTGTGCGTTTCTCCCGTGTTTCGGGGTGTTTTAGGAAGCGTCAGTCTCTCTTCCCCCGCGTCCTTGTTCTGGCTCAAGCCTTTGAAGTTGTAGCCATTAGTAAAGAGCCCTGCAATGACACTTCCTTAGCTAACACACACACACACACACACACACACTTCTCCCAGAGGCATTACCACCAACAGTTCCCGTCTGCCTTGCCTGGACTCACAGAGTCTCCCGTCTCTTTCATCTGTGTGTGTTGTGATGCTGTAATTATCATCACGGTAAAGCTGTGAAGGAAAGGTGTGTGTGTGTGTGTGTGTGAGATACGTCTCAAACAGCCACGGGTCTCAAGCTCCTCTGGGAACCATAATCATGACGTGATTCAAGCATTCTGGGCTGTGAAAACATGGACGATTTTATGATTCCCGATCGAGAGTCGGAGCCAGAGGAAGAAAACAGAGAAATCAACTCATCAAGAGTTATAATGTAGTGTTTTATCTATTTATTTTCACACAACACTGTTACATAACATTAGACAAGACAACATTAGACAAGTAACCTGATTAGAACGTCAATAACACAAATAACTAGGGAATCACCAAAACACGAGACTGATTCTGCATTCATTTAGTGTATGAAGTCACTTACATTTTAAATGAAAGATATTGACTGATTTTGTTCTGTTTCAGCTGCGAAAATGGTTCCAAACAAAGATCACAGCAGAACCATAACGCATCTCACAGCAACACTCAACCGTGTTTCATTACTGAATGATTCAACGTTTTGAACGAATCGTTTTAGTCAAAGATTCAATGACTCATTCATGAACAACTGCCTCATTCCTTAACGAAACAGCCATTTGAACGAATCGTTTGGGTCAAAGATTCAGTGACTCATTCATAAACAACTGCCCCATTCTTGAACGAATCAGCCATTTGAACGAATCGTTTGGGTCAAAGATTCAGTGACTCATTCATAAACAACTGCCCCATTCTTGAACGAATCAGCCGTTTGAACGAATCGTTTGAGTGAAAGATTCAGTGACTCATTCATAAACAACTGCCCCATTCTTGAACGAATCAGCCGTTTGAACTAATCGTTTGAGTCAAAGATTCAATGACTCATTCATAAACAACTGCCTCATTCCTAAACGAATCAGCCGTTTGATCAAATCGTTTGAGTCAAAGATTCAATGACTCATTCATAAACAACTGCCTCATTCCTGAATGAATCAGCCGTTTGATCAAATCGTTTGAGTCAAAGATTCAATGACTCATTCATAAACAACTGCCTCATTCCTAAACGAATCAGCCGTTTGATCAAATCGTTTGAGTCAAAGATTCAGTGACTCATTCATAAACAACTGCCTCATTCCTGAATGAATCATATAATCAATAAATGATTCAATGACTCTCATTAAGACGGTCACCTGCCGCCACCTACTGGTGGTTTAGTTTCATGTTTAAAAGTATCAATCTTTCCAATATTTCTTATTTGTATATTTAAAACAGTCTCATAAGTAGTTAATGCAGATGTAATTTTTCAGTGTAAATCATTGAATTTGATGTAACAGCCCTGTAGTGTCTTATTATTCTAATTTAATTGTATTGATCAAATTTAAGAATTTAAAATGAAAGATGAAGCATATATTTAAACCGATTGGGGGAAAAATACCCTTTATAAAGGTTAAAATATCATAAATATGCAGATTTCAAAATATGTAAAAGCTGACTGAACACTAATGAGAATATTGCTTCAGAATAAACACAACATATTTCTTTACTCTGACAAGTGACTGATTTACCTGCACATGACGAGGCTTAATGTCGAGCCGTGATATGATGTAGTTTTGAAGAGCTTTATTGCTGGATCTTTCAGCAGATCAACAGGTCCTGCTTTACTCTCAGCCTAATGCAAATATAAGCCCTGCTGAAAAACCAGGAGAAATACCCTGAAGACGATTTCAATCATCATTTTTCTCACACACATTTGCATGCGCAAAGTAGTCTGTGCGTAGCAAATTAATTTTTTTTCTGCATTTCCAAGTAATATTGAGTGCAGAGATGGGTTTTTTTGCACTGGCGAGGTGTTTCCCTCTGGCGCCGCTTCATGAAGTTTCATTTTGAGTGTTTTGCGTCTTGACTTCATTGAGTGCTTTTGAAATCACAGGTTTCAGGAGTTTTTCATCTTTATTTACAGCCGTTTTTTATTTGGCTTCTCTTTTAAAATGTCTGTCCCGTGTTTTAAAAGTGTTTCTGATTTATTATTGCAATAATAATGCGCCACTCAGAGTGTGTAATTCCTCCAGACCGCAGGACAAACACTCATTGTGCTGTTTCCTGTGTGTGTGTGTGTGTTTGATGGGATTGTGACACTTGCGGGTCTGTGTGAAGTTATTGCTCGTACTGTAAACAGGCCGGTTATGAGTTATGAGTTATTGCTCATGGTGATGCTGTGATGAATGAGCTCGTCTTTGTTTGCTGGCTCTTTATCAGTCATCTGGTTTTAGGAGTTAATATTTAGCTAGCCAAGATTTATTGAAGTATTTTGAAGAGCGCGTAATTGAATATCATCATTTGTATTATATGAAGATGATTTCATCACACAGACAGAATAACCAAACTGTTGTTGCCTGTAAATTATGACACAGTTGTGTTTATGTACAACTCCTAATACATTGAATTTTGGTGTGTGTGTGTGTGTGTGTGAGAGAGAGAGAGAGAGAGAGAGAGAGAGAGGGGGAGTGTGTGTGTGTTTGTGTGTGTGTGTGTGTGTGTGTGTGTGTGTGAGAGAGAGAGAGAGAATGTGTGATAGAGAATGTGTGTGTGTGTGTGTGAGAGAGAGAGTGTGTTTGTAAGAGTGAATATCCTCATTTAGATCGATAAGCAAACATGTTTGTGTTATATCTACATTGAGACCGTGAGCTGAATTGATGAATTGATTGCACTTTTTTGGGCCACTAGTGAATTCTAAGTTCTGGTGACGAGTTGAAGCTCTGAGAGCGATATGGAGGTGCACTGAACAGATGAAACAAACATGGAGATGATCGATCAACACAAGTGGGCAGCAGGCGTACATCTCTGCTTGTGTGGCTAATAATGATAATCATGAGCAGGTATGAGGAGGTCAGGAGATCTTCCTCTGTTCCACACACACACACACACGCGCGCGCACGCTTGATGGGGGTTGAGTGTGTTTAAACGTGCCTCTGTTGTTATGTCTGCGTTCCCTTTGAAGCTCCTCAAACCTCCAACTAAGTGGCACTCATTTTCCCATCTCCCAGATCTCAGATCTCAGATCATTTCCAGATTGTGGAAACTGAACCCGCCGAAGGTCTTGCAGCTCCTCCATCACGTCTCGTGCGCTTGAAGAGCCGTCGAAATCAAACTGACCTCGATTCCAATAAGCCCACGCACATTTACCCTCAAGACAACAGGAATAGACACAGCCTTTAAAGACCACTGTGGAAATTTTGCTCATCTCACTTTCACTCACTCAGGAAGTGGAGTTTGTTCTCAGTTACAGTAATCTGAAGATCAGACGACACACACACACACACCTTAGTTCAGGGATCGAAACATTCTCGAAATCTTTCATATTTATTTTGAATATTTTCCACAATCTTCAGCTCATCCACACTGGTTCATTAAGAGGTTAAAGTGATGTGTACCTGTGAAGCCTCTCGTCTTCATCATCTCTTCATGCAAAATGGTGGGAAGAACGACATCCGCTGAAATTTTGTGAACTGGAAACCTTTTTAAAGGCTTAAATCATTGAGCGTAACAGTGGCGTTTCATTAGCGCTTCTCCAACGCCCTGGTTTGACTGAGTCAGCGGATCAACAGATCAAATGTGGACGCTAGTGCTGGGCTTACTATATTGATTTGTCATAGTTTTACCATTATATCATTAAAAAGTTGTTCTAAAAACAGTCTAATGTGCCATTTTAAATGTTTGATCTCATTCTTGATTAAATTTCATCAATTATTATAGTTTATTTTCACCTTTCGATTGAGTGAAAAATCTAGGTTTCTCGGTGGCTAATCAAATGCAAGTAAACGAGTGATCATGTGACTCTCCAGGACCATCCAAAGAGTTGCTCCTTAAAAACGCTCTTTCTCTTCAAGCATTATTATCACTGAAGACCAAAGGCAATGAAATCAATCAAAAGCAATGCCAGCGTGTGTGTGTGTGTGTGTGTGTGTGTGTGTGTGAAATCATGGCACCCCATTCAGACGCGTCGTACACACACACATGCGAGATTAAAGACGTAACACTCAAAGCGCTCGCCTCCAAAAGGACGTCTAATTTCCGCTTCAAAAAAAGCACTTCGATTTTTAAAGGAAAGAATACATTAGACGCGTCAGTGTTGTGTCGTCGTGTCCCTGCGTTCCCGCTCAAACAAACGCAGGATAAAAGGAAAATCCACATGCTAATAGACTTTGTTCATATAGAATCAATGAATCATATGGACCACAAAACCAGTCACATGGGTCAATTTTCTGAAATTGAGATTTATACATCATCTGAAAGCTGAATAAATTAGCTTTAAATAAATAATGAATACATTTTGAATGCATAATCATTTTTAGGATAGGACAATATTTGGCTGAGATACAACTATTGAAAATCTGGAATCTGAGGGTGCAAAAAAATCGAAACATTGAGAAAATCTCCTTTAAAGTTGTTCATTTATGTTGGCGATTGTGTAGCATTCACTCACACAAATAAATATTTTATATACTTACGGTAGGAAATTTACAAAATATCTTCATGGATCATGATCTTTGCTTAATATCCTAATGATTTTTGGCATAAAAGAAAAATCCATAATTTTTGGCCCATACAATGTGTATTGTTTGTCAAATATACCCGTGCGACATGTGACTGGTTTTGTGGTCCAGGGTCACAATTCGCTATTCCAGTTTCAAGACCACAGCTAAAACTAACTAATATAACAAAGATACCAGTGAAATAACCAGTGCTTTTCATGTTTTTCAGATAGGTCTGATATTTGAAATGTAATAAAGTAATCAAATGTAAAATAACACTACATAATATTCACTGTATAAATTAAACATTCTTATTAATCAATCCTAAAAAAGTGACAAAAGTGATTGTCAAAAGCAGTGAGTGGTTTTTCTTTGTCCTTTGTTTCTTTAACATTAATGACAGGAATATTAGGCTGCTGTCACTTTAAGAGTGAATGCACTGATCCAGTATACTGATACACATGCGTTTACTGTTTCAACTGTTTACATTCACTTGAGACATAACTGGCTGTGTTTACTAGCATACTCACTATTTTTTGACATAATTTTGTGTGAGTTTGTCCACTCCAGTGCAAGAAGACGTGAAAGCGAGCTCAGTTTAGCATCCGCACGCGCTCTGAGACTCGGCTTTCTGGACTCGTGCTTCGGAGGTTTGCGCACACTACATTTTTACTTGATTTTTTATCACGTTTGGCGCTTGGTGAGTTTTAATTTTAAGCCCTGCTTGTTCATCAAATCGCCTCAGCAAAAATGTTTTTGTCCTCCAGCTAAATATTAAAATGTCTGTAGAACGAGATGCATTGCAACGCGAAATTGGGCAATATGAATATGTTTGGTGAAATGCTAGACTTTTCTTTGTGAGACTCGGCCAGTGTTTTATATTCATGATATCGATTCTTTATTTCCACTAAAATGAACAATTGTGCAGGGAAATTTTTATGAATGTGGGGGTCAATTAAACAGCCATGATAATGTGAAAAGTGTTGATTCCATAACATTTAGATCTGCTCGTGTTGCATCAATCATCATTCACAAGCTATTTTTGCAGCGCTGAGCATTAGAAACAATCACATGTTTTCTGTTGAGCACATGAATGCAGTGGCCAATCAGAGGCCTTGGAAAACAGTGGCCAATCGGAGGCCTTAGAAAACAGTGGCCAATCAGAGGTGTTAGAAAACAGTGGCCAATCAGAGGCGTTAGAAAACAGTGGCCAATCAGAGGCCTTAGAAACCAGTGGCCAATCAGAGGCCTTAGAAAACAGTGGCCAATCAGAGGCGTTAGAAAACGGTGGCCAGTCAGAGGCCTTAGAAAACAGTGGCCAATCAGAGGCCTTAGAAAACAGTTTTCCACTCTCACCATAAACAACAAGTGCAGATACGATGTAAATGAAACGCATTTCGCAGTGCAGAGCTTCAGTCGAGTCAAGTCACCTTTATTTAGACTAGATAAAAACTATGCGCAAGTGTACCTGGACAAAAGCCGTTTTAAACGCAAAGGGTCGTTACACCATATATTGATTTGAATTAGATTTGAATTCAATTTGTGATTTTATTTTTGAAAGCATTCTCACTTTACACCATTTTAACACGAGTGCCAGTGCTCTTCCCAGTTCTGTAGCTTTGCAGGAAGGTTTCTTCAAGCGTCTCGGAGACGTTCCCACAGTTCTTCTGGATTTAGTCTGTCTCAGTTTCTTCATGTAATCACAGACGGACTCGATGATGGTGAGATCAGATCATACCGGCTGTTGTCAGACTCCTTGTGCATACACAAATCTCACTGGATTATTACAATTAATGGCAAAAAGAATGTTTGGAAATGTAAACTGATATTTCCTACTGACACACTACAGCATAATATAGAAATAACTGACTTAAAACCTTTTTCTTTTTTTAAGTCGGGGGGGGGGGGGGGGGGGGGGGGGGGATATTAACATGCCTAAGACTTTTGCACAGTACTGTATATACATACACACACATATATATAGCCGCTCTGGAGGAAACCGTGATGTCATTGTCCAGCTCAGTTCAGTTCTCATATAATGCTGTCAATGCAGGAGATCAGTAATATAGTTGAATATTAAGTGTCCTCAACTAAGCAAGACAAAAGCCAAAGGCGACCAACACTCAGCAAGTACGTCTCCAATGAGTGTTTGCAAGCGTGCAGAACTCGACGGTTAGGGGAATATGACTTCTGCTCTTCAGTGCTCGGGTGTGTTGATCAGGTTTTTAATGCTGAGAGTCTCATTCTTCTGTCCGTTACGAAGAACCAAAAGGAGAAAATGTACTTTTTTTCCCTTTTTTTCCCCATAAATGTGGCCACAAATCTGTCAGATTGCTTCGGCCTCTCTCCGGCACACATGTGCTCGGCGCTCGGATGAAAAGACGCCCATATGAAAGGCACAGCAGTCAGAAGTTTGGCCAAGAAATGCAGATACTTCCAGCCCTGCAACCGCCATGACACATCGTGTCAAACAACATGCTGTTAGCATTAGCAAACTGGGTTTCACATGAGTTATTGAAGGCCATTTGTAAACACAGACATGAAAGCAAACAAGCTCTTGTGCTTCTGGCCTTGATCATCAAAGGCGTATCGATCAAATGGCTCCTACCATTGATTCTCTCAGCAAATGTATTCAACATCTGACACACTCGCTTTCAAGCATCAGACTGAAGACTGACAGCATCTTATTGTGTGTGTGTGTGTGTGTGTGTGTGTGTGTGTTTCTTGCAGTCCAACAAGGTGTCGGTGGTCCAGCCGGGGATGCATCCGCTCACACCACTTCTCCCGTACGATCACTTCAACCCCAGTCCTACACACATTCCCACAGACGCCAGCCAGAAACCAGGTACATCACGTCTTTACACACACACACACACACACACACACACACACACACACACACACACACACACACACACACACACACAACACAGGGTTATTATAGTATACTGGAACTCAGAGTCAGATTCACTCACAGCTTTCCCTCTTTTGGCATCAAAAACTACTGTCAGGATTTACTAAAGATGCGCAGTCAACACTGTGTGTGAGTGTATGAGTGTGTGTGTGTGTGTGTGTGTGAGTGAGTGAGTGAGAGAGCTTGTGTGTGTGTGTGTGTGTGTGTGTGTGTGTGTGTGTGTGTGTGTGTGTGTGTGTGTGTGTGTGTGTGTGTGTGTGTGTGTGTGTGTGTGTGTGTGTGTGTGTGTGTGTGTGTGTGTGTGTGTGTGTGTGTGTGTGTGTGTGTGTACAACTATCTTTGTGAGGACCAGTTTGAGTTTTAGACCACTGGAGTGAGGACAAAGAGAGTAAAGTGAGGACATGTTGGCCTGTCGTCACTCTCTGAGAGCCTTTAAAGGCCTGTTTGAGGGTCAAGACTTGGTTTTAGGGATAAGGTTATAATGAGGTTAAGGGTCGGTTTAGGGTCAGGGGTCGGGTTAGGCACTTAGTTGTGATGGGTAAGGTTAGGGTAAGCGACTAGAGATTGCATTGAGTCAATGAATGTCCTCATAAAGATAGATGTACAAGAATGTGTGTGTGTGTGTGTGTGTGTGAGAGAGTGAGAGAGCTTATGTGTGCGTGTGCGTGTGTGTGAGAGAGTGAGAGAGCTTGTGTGTGTGTGTGTGTGTGTGTGTGTGAGGAGAGTGAGAGAGCTTGTGTGTGTGTGAGAGAGTGAGAGAGCTTGTGTGTGTGTGTGTGTGTGTGTGTGTGTGAGGAGAGTGAGAGAGCTTGTGTGTGTGTGTGAGAGAGTGAGTGAGCGAGCTTGTGTGTGTGTGTGTGTGTGTGTGTGAATCAGTGAACTGTACCAGACTCAACCACCATGACCCAACACGCTCACATGATGCCGTCGACTCGAGTGTGAAATGTGTCATGACGAACACCAGGTAAAGTACATGCCGAGGACAGTGAACATCTGAACCGGCGACACTTACTGTACATGAAGCGTGTGTGTTACTGTAGTGTGTGTGTGTGAGATCCCGATGGTGTTTTCTTGAGCTCGCGCTCCAGTCATCTCAGGCTTCTCGTCGGTTTCACTCTCGCAAGGTTTCGCTGAGCGCGTCGCATATTCAAAGACTATTTTTAAGGCTTGTTTTCCATTCGAGTTCATATGAAGTGTCTTTAACTACTATGTTCTAGCGTTTAAATGAATAATTTCATACAATCTGCTTATCGTGTGCATACATGTTTTTACATTGCACTTGGATTTAAAAATACCAGCATGTTATTACTTTATGTATTTGCACATGCTGACCTTCCCTTACATGTTAACTCACTATTAAACCTACTTACACCAGCAAACCTGTCCAAATATTACCCATATCCACCTATAATACAACAACACAATAAGTACATTATATCTAAGAATTATTGTTATGATGTAATTAGTAGGTAAAGACTCCTCATATAAAGAATTGCTATTATTGTCGTCTGTCGTCTGTTATGATGGATATTTGAAAGAATAAAATACATTATTTAGTGTTAGCTAGCAATCATAACCAGTAACTGGGGTTGTGCGCCATCTTTGCTATTCAGTTGCTGAATCTGAATTGAGGTCATAAACAGGAGATAGAATTGTAATTTTGAAGTAAGGAAGTGAAATTAAAATGGAATTAAATTGAATTAAATTAAATCGACTGTTGTACTGCTCGTTACGTTGTATATATTACAACATATGTAGAAATATTGGCCATTCATGTCAGCAAATGTTTCTGGAAATACTCCATATGTTATAATGTATACGGACCAAAATAAAATTAATACAATAATAAATGCAAAAATTTGAAAACTAGCCATTTATTTATTTATTTGTTTGTTTGTTTATTTTATATACTGTAACACAAATTAACAATGAGAAATAATTTCTTACAGCATTTATTAACCTTTCTTAGTGTTAGTTAATAAAAATGCATTAACTAATGTTAACAAATACAACTTTTAATCTTAATAAGATATTAGTAAACGCTGAGATTAACATTAAGATTAATAAAGTATTGTTCGTTGTTAGTTTATCCTAACTAATATTAACTAACTAAAGTGTCGTTAACTAATGAAAACTCATTGCAAAATTATTCCAATGTATTTAGTGTTTTTCCTCATTTTCCCAATTCGAATGTAAAAACAATATTGCTATTTGGTTCATGAGGGCTGTCAATTGAACACATTATTTTAGGACAACCAATTATTCAAATGAACGTATTGACTATTAATGCATTAAAAAAAACAATGACTTGAGCTCTTAAAGTCTCTTTTGTAATAACTATACAGTGATTAAGTCGTTTGCCGCAGTAATGCAGTTTGAATTATTTTCATATATATCTCAGCAAAGATTCAGTCATTTATACGAAACTGACTGACATGGATGAATCGTTGACGATAATATCTGTAACATGCATTAAGAAAACAGTGATTGGGTGAATTCTCATCTCAGGTCAGCTTGACTGATCCCTCAGGTGTTTCTCCTGTTCTCGTGGACGCTCTCAGGTGCAGTCGTTCTCTCAGGTGCAGTCGTCAGGTGCAGTCGTTCTCTCAGGTGCAGTCGTTCTCTGTTACAGTCGTTCTCTCAGGACCAGTCGTTCTCTCAGGACCAGTCGTTCTCTCAGGTGCAGTCGTTCTCTCAGGTGCAGTCGTTCTCTCAGTCATTCTCTCAGGACCAGTCGTTCTCTCAGGTGCAGTCGTTCTCTCAGGTGCAGTCGTTCTCTCAGGTGCAGTCGTTCTCTCAGGTGCAGTCGTTCTCTCAGTCATTCTCTCAGGACCAGTCGTTCTCTCAGGTGCAGTCGTTCTCTCAGGTGCAGTCGTTCTCTCAGGTGGAATCGTTCTCTCAGGACCAGTCGTTCTCTCAGGTGCAGTCGTTCTCTCAGGTGGAATCGTTCTCTCAGGACCAGTCGTTCTCTCAGGTGCAGTCGTTCTCTCAGGTGCAGTCGTTCTCTCAGGTGCAGTCGTTCTCTCAGGTGCAGTCGTTCTCTGTTACAGTCGTTCTCTCAGGTAAAGTCGTTCTCTGTTACAGTCGTTCTCTCAGGTGCAGTCGTTCTCTCAGGTGCAGTCGTTCTCTGTTACAGTCGTTCTCTCAGGTAAAGTCGTTCTCTGTTACAGTCGTTCTCTCAGGTGCAGTCGTTCTCTCAGGTGCAGTCGTTCTCTCAGGTGCAGTCGTTCTCTAAGGTACAGTCATTCTCTCAGGTGCAGTCGTTCTCTCAGGTGCAGTCGTTCTCTCAGGTGCAGTCGTTCTCTCAGGTGCAGTCGTTCTCTCAGGTGGAGTCGTTCTCTAAGGTACAGTCATTCTCTAAGGTGGAGTCGTTCTCTAAGGTGGAGTCGTTCTCTAAGGTACAGTCGTTCTCTCAGGTACAGTCGTTCTCTCAGGTACAGTCGTTCTCTCAGGTACAGTCGTTCTCTCAGGTACAGTCGTTCTCTAAGGTACAGTCGTTCTCTCAGGTACAGTCGTTCTCTCAGGTGCAGTCGTTTCTCTCAGGTGCAGTTGTTCTCTCAGGTGCAGTCGTTCTCTAAGGTACAGTCGTTCTCTCAGGTGCAGTCGTTCTCTCAGGTGCAGTCGTTCTCTCAGGTGCAGTCGTTCTCTCAGGTGCAGTCGTTCTCTCAGTCGTTCTCTCAGGTGCAGTCGTTCTCTCAGGTGGAGTCGTTCTCTAAGGTACAGTCGTTCTCTAAGGTGGAGTCGTTCTCTAAGGTACAGTCGTTCTCTAAGGTACAGTCGTTCTCTAAGGTACAGTCGTTCTCTCAGGTGCAGTCGTTTCTCTCAGGTGCAGTCGTTCTCTCAGTCGTTCTCTCAGGTGCAGTCGTTCTCTCAGGTGGAGTCGTTCTCTAAGGTACAGTCATTCTCTAAGGTGGAGTCGTTCTCTAAGGTACAGTCGTTCTCTAAGGTACAGTCGTTCTGTCAGGTACAGTCGTTCTGTCAGGTGCAGTCGTTCTCTCAGGTGCAGTCGTTCTCTAAGGTGCAGTCGTTCTCTCAGGTGCAGTCGTTCTCTCAGGTGCAGTCGTTCTCTCAGTCGTTCTCTCAGGTGCAGTCGTTCTCTCAGGTGGAGTCGTTCTCTAAGGTACAGTCATTCTCTAAGGTGGAGTCGTTCTCTAAGGTACAGTCGTTCTCTAAGGTACAGTCATTCTCTCAGGTACAGTCGTTCTCTCAGGTACAGTCGTTCTCTAAGGTACAGTCGTTCTCTCAGGTACAGTCGTTCTCTCAGGTACAGTCGTTCTCTAAGGTACAGTCGTTCTCTCAGGTACAGTCGTTCGTACAGTCGTTCTCTGTTACAGTCGTTCTCTGTTACAGTCGTTCTCTGTTACAGTCGTTCTCTCAGGTACAGTCGTTCTCTCAGGTACAGTCGTTCTCTAAGGTACAGTCGTTCTCTCAGGTACAGTCGTTCTCTGTTACAGTCGTTCTCTGTTACAGTCGTTCTCTCAGGTGGAGTCGTTCTCTCGGGTGGAGTCGTTCTCTCGGGTGGAGTCGTTCTCTCGGGTGGAGTCGTTCTCTCGGGTGGAGTCGGGTGGAGTCGTTCTCTCGGGTGGAGTCGGGTGGAGTCGTTCTCTCGGGTGGAGTCGTTCTCTCGGGTGGAGTCGTTCTCTCGGGTGGAGTCGTTCTCTCGGGTGGAGTCGTTCTCTCGGGTGGAGTCGTTCTCTCGGGTGGAGTCGTTCTCTCGGGTGGAGTCGTTCTCTCGGGTGGAGTCGTTCTCTCGGGTGGAGTCGTTCTCTCGGGTGGAGTCGTTCTCTCGGGTGGAGTCGTTCTCTCGGGTGGAGTCGTTCTCTCGGGTGGAGTCGTTCTCTCGGGTGGAGTCGTTCTCTCAGGTACAGTCGTTCGTACAGTCGTTCTCTCAGGTACAGTCGTTCGTACAGTCGTTCTCTCAGGTACAGTCGTTCGTACAGTCGTTCTCTCAGGACCAGTCGTTCGTACAGTCGTTCTCTCAGGTACAGTCGTTCTCTAAGGTACAGTCGTTCTCTAAGGTACAGTCGTTCTCTACCTGAGAGACACGACTCTACCTGAGAGACACGACTCTACCTGAGAGACACGACTCTACCTGAGAGAACGACTCTACCTGAGAGACACGACTCTACCTGAGAGAACGACTCTACCTGACTCTACCTGAGAGACACGACTCTACCTGAGAGACACGACTCTACCTGAGAGACACGACTCTACCTGAGAGACACGACTCTACCTGAGAGACACGACTCTACCTGAGAGACACGACTCTACCTGACTCTACCTGAGAGACACGACTCTACCTGAGAGACACGACTCTACCTGAGAGACACGACTCTACGTGTCTACCTGAGAGACACGACTCTACCTGAGAGACACGACTCTACCTGACTCTACCTGAGAGACACGACTCTACCTGAGAGACACGACTCTACCTGACTCTACCTGAGAGACACGACTCTACCTGAGAGACACAACTCTACCTGAGAGACACGACTCTACCTGAGAGACAAGACTCTACCTGAGAGACACGACTCTACCTGACTCTACCTGAGAGACACGACTCTACCTGACTCTACCTGAGAGACACGACTCTACCTGACTCTACCTGAGAGACACGACTCTACCTGAGAGACACGACTCTACCTGACTCTACCTGAGAGAACGACTCTACCTGAGAGACACGACTCTACCTGAGAGACACGACTCTACCTGAGAGACACGACTCTACCTGAGATAACGACGCTACGAACGACTGTATGAGTGAACGACTTTACGAACGTTCTCTCGTACAGTCGTTCGTAGAGTCGTTCTCTCAGGTAGAGTCGTTCTCTCAGGTGCAGTCATTCTCTCAGGAAGAGTCGTTCTCTCAGGTGCAGTCATTCTCTCAGGAAGACTGCTATTGACTCAGTCACATTCCAGCACAGCAGATTTATTGAGGGTTCGCTTCACAAACCGGCCCAGAGCAAATGCAAATTATAGTGATCAAGTAGCATTCTTCAGCAAACACAGGCTGCTCGGGGTCGCTCGTAACCGCTCACGCTGACAAATCACTTCCTGAAGGAAACACACTTACACTCCTTTGTTTTTTACGTTTACATTTATTCATTTAGCAGCAGATGTTTATCCAAAGCGACTTACAATTGAGGAGAACAATAGAAGCAGTGAAACTAACAATAGGACAACAGTATGAAAGTGCTATGACCCTTCTCAGTTTAATCTAACGCAGTAAATGTACTTTAAAAAAAAAAATTACAATTGTAAAATCATGAAATTTCACCAAGATGGTTTTATCTGCAAATCTACAGGTTTTCAAGTCAGGAATCCATACATTGATTTGCTCTGAAATGTGAAGAATCTGAACTGTGTCTCCTCTAGTGTTTCTGCACTAAAACACCAAAGGTCAGAGATCTCAGTATGAACTTTTTTCTCATACTGTATGATAACTAGTGACTCATCTGGGTCTGATTTGGGAAATTACGTTTTATTAGGGGTGTGACGATACATTTAGCTCACGAGACGAGACTGTACACAAAAATATTTTAACACTATTTTTAAGAAATCTTTAATGTATGACTGGAATATCACAAAATGCAAAACAGAGCAGGAGCATTTTGAAATGTTGTAACTAATCTAGGGCTGACACTAACGATTACTCTGGTAATCGAGGAATCAGTCTATTATTTTGCCAAATATTCGAGTAATTGGGTTTTTGTGTGTGTGTGTGTGTGTGTGTGTGTGTGTAGTAATAAAAATAGTGAAAAATAGCCTTTAAAATGACTTAAAATGCATATATAAAAACATTGAGGTAATAATTACGGGTTCAAATAAAGTATCTAAAGCAAGTAATCACTTGGTTTTATTGAACACCAGTTAAAGCTCGTTTAAAGCCAGATGAAACAGTAGAATGTCTAAAGTGGAATATTGAAATAACATCAGCGCTAACTATAAGTAACTTTATTTATATAATACACACAAATATATACACACACACATACATATATATATACTTTTTTATTATTATAAAAAATAGTGCTGTCTGTTTACATTTTTCTGGATTTGTGCTTTGACAGAAAATGTATGATCAAAACTAGTGGTATATCCAGCTGATTCCATAGGGCCCCACAAGAGCAACAAATCTGATTCACCATTAACACAATTCAATTTGTTTTAAATCCTGAAAAAAAATTATAACGAAAAAATACACAAAAAAAAGGTTCCGTTTGAAGCTTCACACTCATTTAAACGCTGGTTTTCCGTCTACAGTTCCTGTGGGAAATGATGCTCCGCCTCTTTCTCCCTGAGGATTCGAGGCGTTTGACCTCTGAGACGAGGCGTAATGGCAGGTTCCCAGCATGTTGATGATGACCGTCCTCCTCTCTCTGTCTTACAGGTGTTCACAGGCATCAGTCGCAGGAGATCTCCGGTTTCTACTCACTGCCTCAAGGCCAGATCACTCCCTCCATGAACTGGTAAGAGGGAAGCGCCTCTGTGTGTCCAAACATGTCATGTCATACCAGCTAATGTAGAGATGTAAAGCTGAACTCCATCAGTGTCTGTGGCCTTTAGTGTAAAGTAGAGGGATTCTCTACTGGTGGGTCAGAACAACAACGACTGACCAGATAATATGGCATAGTTACGATGGAAAAATTAACTAACTTGTCAACTTTTAAAAGGGAAGAAAAAACATTTCCATATTTTCCAACTTTCCCATAACAAAATTATTACATATTTAATAATTCCCTCTTTTAACTGAAGACTATACAGTGCATCCGGAAAGTATTCACAGCAATTCACATTTTGTTATGCGTTACAGCCTTATTCCAAAAGGGATTAAATTAATTATCCTCAAAATTGTACAAGCAATACCCCATAATGACAATGTAAAAAAAAGTTTGTTTGAAATCTTTGCAAATTTGAATTGCAAATAAAAATAAAAATCACATGTACATAAGTATTCACAGCCTTTGCCATGACACTCAAAATTGAGCTCAGGTGCCTCCTGTTTCTACTTATCATCCTCGAGATGTTTCTACAACTGGATTGAAGTAAATTCCGTTGATTGGACATGATGTGGAAAGGCATAAACCCTGTCTATATAAGGTCCCACAGTTAACAGTGCATGTCAGAGCACAAACCAAGCCATGAAGTCTAAGGAGTTGTCTGTAGACCTCTGAGACTGGACTGGAGCACAGATCTGGGGAAGGGTAAAGAAACATTTCTGCAGCATTGAAGGTCCCAGTGAGCTCAGTGGCCTCCATTATCCGTAAATGGAAGAAGTGTGGAACCACCAGAACTCTTCCCAGAGCCGTCCACCCGGCCAAACTGAGCGATCGGGGAGAAGTCAGGGAGGAGACCCAGAACCCGATGGTCACTCTGACAGAGCTCCAGCGTTTCTCTGTGGAGAGAGGAGAACCTTCCAGAAGGACAACCATCTCTGCTGCTCTCCACCAATTAGATGGAAGCCACTCCTCAGTAAAAGCACATGACAGCCCGCCTGGAGTTTGCCAAAAGGCACCTGAAGGACTCTCAGACCATGAGAAACAAAATTGGATTGAACTCTTTGGCCTGAATGGCAAGCATCATGTCTGGAGAAAAGCAGGCTCCGCTCATCACCCGGCCAGTACCATCCCCTACAGTGAAGCAGCATCAGCTGTGGGGGAGTTATTCAGCGGCAGGGACTGGGAGACTCGTCAGGGTCGAGGGAAAGATGAATGCAGCAATGTACAGAGACATCCTTGATGAAAACCTGCTCCAGAGCTCTGGACCTCAGACTGGGCCGTTCATCTTCCAACAGGACAACGACCCTAAACACACAGTCAAGATAACATAGGAGAGGCTCCGGGAGCCAGCCAGAGCCCAGACTTAAACATCTCTGGAGAGATCTGAAAAAGGCTGTGCACCGACGCTCCTCCAGACACAACGCTTGCAATTCTGGCCAAAGAGTTCAATCTTTGTTTCTCATGGTCAGAGAGTCCTTCAGGTGCCTTTAGGTAGACTCCAGGCGGGCTGTCATGTGCTTTTACTGAGGAGTGACTTCCGTCTGATTGGTGGAGAGCTGCAGAGCTGGCTGTCCTTCTGGAAGGTTCTCCTCTCTCCACAGAGAAACGCTGGAGCTCTGTCAGAGTGACCATCGGGTTCTGGGTCTCCTCCCTGACTAAGGCCCTTCTCCCCCGATCGCTCAGTTAGGCCGGGTCGACGGCTCTGGGAAGAGTTCTGGTGGATCCAAACTTCTTCCATTTACGGATGATTGAGGCCACTGAGGCCACTGTGCTCACTGGGACCTTCAATGCTGCAGAAAAGTTTCAGATCTGTTCCTCGATACAATCCTGTCTCAGAGATCTACAGACAACTCCTTCATGGCTTGGTTTGTGACCTTTATATAGACAGGTGAGTGCCTTTCCACAGCATGTCCAATCAGCTGAATTCACCACAGGTGGACTCCAATCCAGTTGTAGAAACATCTCAAGGATGATCAGTGGAAACAGGAGGCACCTGAGCTCAATTTTGAGTGTCATGGCAAAGGCTGTGAATACTTACGTAGGGGAGAGCGGGGCACAACCTAACATATTTTAGTTTTGGCTCAATTATTTAAAAAATAATTAACTTAGATTAATCTAACAAGCAAAATACACATCTCTGCTACAAACAAACACTTAAAGTTTTTTTTCTACGACCTTCCATTTTCGTACAGTTGCACTGAAAGTGACCGATGTGCAAATGTTACAGCTTACCCCATATGCGGGGTTAACTGTAACAGACAGAGGGTTAGTTGTAACACACATAATTTAGTACTATTTTATCTATGTAGTTTGATATTGTTTGTACATCAGTATAGATAGATATCCATACATCCATCCCTCATCCAATCATCCTTCTATTATGGATAGGGATGCACCGATACCGATACCAGTATCGGGTATCGGGCCGATACTGAGCTCATGTACTCGTACTCGTACTCGTAAAAATGCCCCGATACCAACAACCGATACCAGGCAGCGTGTGTACGGTGTTTGTGTCCAGACAAAGAAACACTGACAACAGAAATTATAATGGGGATAAAAAAAGAAGGCTGTCTATGAGGTAAATATATCTTATTAGTGAAATATTAAACAGAATATAGTAACGCCTGTGGTGCGCGAGCTGATAAGAGAAAAACACGCAGTGGATTGAGCGCGCAAGCGGCACAGACGCGCGAGCTGGTCGAGCGCATCAGACGTCAGTGGAAAGTTTGTAGTTCAGTCGGATGTCAATGGCAAAGAAAGTAAAACGAGGCATGTAGCTTATTATTAACGTTAACTGACCAGAGAGAGAGAGAGAGAGAGAGAGAGAGAGAGCACTTCTGTTGAATGCTCTTGATTGCTGATCGTTCACTCAGTACGTGTTATTTGGATTAAAACTAAATCGTATATGTAAGTAAAACATGAACTGTTACCTTATTTATGTTTAACGAGTGGTTGCCTTCATTATTACAGGACATTTGCAGGTCAAGAAGTTACATGAACTTCAAACATCCAAAGCGCGCGCCCCGAAAACCATCGCCTCAGACAGCGCAATACTGAATGGAAGTCTTTCACGTCTTGCGCTTGTACGGATGAATTCATTTTTCACTGTTGGCGAGTATCCTAGTAAACAAAGTCTGTTATATCTCAAGTGAACGTAGACAGTAAATTGTCTCTGGTATAATTCAAATGGGGTCCGTGCGTTCGGTCTTAAAGGTGCAGCAGTTTATTAATCTGCTGCTGTGTTTTAATGTTAATCAAGGACAAATAAATTACTCACTGCTCTTGACTAAATAGGCTACCTTTTTTTTACTTTACAAAAAGATCCATCTATATTTAATTTATACAGTAATGAATATGCAGTGCATTAAATATATAGTTGACCAACAAATTAAGTTTAAATTTAATAAACAACTAATATGATTGATATGCTTTTGGTTTCTCTACCAATACATTTAAAAAATTACAAATGCATGAATTAAAAATTAATTGAAAATTAAAAATACAGGTATCGGTTACGGTATCGGTATCGGCGAGTACCAAAAATTAAAGTATCAGTATCGGACTCGGTCTGGAAAAAGTGGTATCGGTGCGTCCCTAATTATGGATCAATATCATGGATAGAGAGAGATCTAGGAAAGGGCTGCACAGTTTTGCAATAAATAAATAAATAAAATCATCAAATATTGTAATTGCTATTGAATTATATATGTGAGTTGCAGCTGCATGCAAAATTATTATTATTATTATTAATAATAACAGGAATAAAAAAAAGGAGCTCTAAATCACATTTTAAAGGGTTTATTGCATGAAAAACAGGCTTTTTAATAAATAAACAAGTGATCAATGCATAGTAAACTAGTGTGAAAAAATCGTTCTTTAACATTTAAATTCCAACATTGTGAAAGTTAAATGTGGCAAAATAAATATAGAAATAAATGTTCAAACCTGAAAAGTTGTGTGGCTCCCTGTTTTCATGTCATTATCACTGTACACTTGGCGGCTGTAACACTGTGCTACGACTAACCCCGCTGTGTAAAACATAGTTTAAGTTGCTGACATGTTTCAAAATGGTGTTGTTTTAGCCAACAAGACAGTGATTAAGGTCATATAAACATATTTGGTGACGTACACACACACACAACTCCGAAACCGAAAGAAAAACGTATGATGAAAAAATTTACTTGCATGGTGTCAAAACACTCTTGTCCAGAATCTTCATGACATCTTATCAAAATTTTCCACAAATCCTCAGGAGACTGTCTTCTGGCAGCGAGAGAAAAGAGCGGAAACACAACCTGACCCTGACTAACTGTAAAAAGTCCGTGTTACATTTAACCCCGCGTTAGGTTGTGGCCTACATGTGATTTTTTTTTTTTAATACATTTGCAAAGATTTCAAACAAACTTTTTTTACATTGTAATTATGGGGTATGTTTGAGGTCTAAACAACTACATTCTCACCTCAAAAAACTCTTAACTCTTTGACAATAGTGGTATTAGTAAGATCACAGTGGGTTTGCTTCTCCACCATTGACGCTTTCTGTGAGAAATGCTGAGTGATGTAAGCGGTGAAGCGGTTTGTGTGCGTCGTCCTGCAGTCATAAAAAATGTCGAATGTCGAGTGCCTTCGTCAATCATTGTTCAGACAAACAGATAGTCGTGCCCCAAACACCCAGCATCGGTTGAGTCCGGAGCGCAGTGTTGGGAGGCGTTCCTCTAACTGTGTCCCCCGACCCACAGGCCCAATCAGCCTGTCTATCCTCTGCCCTCCTGCGGCTTCAGACAGTCCTACTCCTCCAGCCTGCAGAGCAGCTCCTCATACCCCAGGTACAGTACAGTACAGTACGCTTCAGCCCTGTGTGTGTCGGCCGATCGAGCGCGACGCTTCAGCCCTGTGTGTGTCGCTGACCGATCCAACGCTTCAGCCCTGTGTGTGTCGCAGCTTCGCCATCAGCCCAACTCTACGCTAGTAGGGGCTTTCGCACTGGATAGTTCTAGGAGCGAGCCACCAGTGTGTTTCCCTGAGAACTAATGGTTCCCATAGGAAAGTTTTCCTGATTGCATTCGCGTGCCAGTAGGAACTCTGAAGTGACTTAAGACACGGTTGTTGTTGAGACTTTTATTTTGACGGCGCTGAGCTCACAGTGTTCATTAGTGTACGATCTGTCTAACAGTCCTGTCTCATACGTTATTAGACAGAACTGTTACACACAGGAAGTAGACAGTGATGAAGAGTTATTAGCGTATGCCGTGTGCTTGATGTCCAGTGTTGCTGAGCACAAATACATAATCATGTTTCTCTTGGTTTCCTCAAAGTGGCGTTGGATTTTCTCCTCAGCGTAAAGGTTTAGAGGCTCATCTATCACTGTTTTACATGTTTGTGGAGTAAATATATAGGCTATAATCTGTGTGTTTACACAGCTTTTTTTCAAATGGTGGGTGCCATTTAAAAAAAAAAAGTAAATTTTTGCCATTCAATTTGACCCCAAACACAATTTTTTTTAACACAATAGGAGTTCATAATGTCTCATAGTTTTAGTCTCTTCAAAGCTGCAATAGAGGTTTTATTTTTGCACGACTCTGTAGTGTTTTTGTAGTGTTGATTTTTGGTAAGTTGCATGGAAACCAACGGAGGTAAATAGTTAATATCTGCTGTGCAGAGACACACACACACCCACACACACACCCACACACACACACACACACACACACACACACACACACACACACGTGATGAACCACAAGACTGCAGCTGTACGTTGTGCAAGTTTCATAGTAAAACACTTTCTTGTGAATGTATATCCTCAGCCACACACACACACACACACACACAAAGTAACCCAGAGGTGTGTTCGGTGCCGTCAGCTCAGCTCAGATGGATCTCGCATGTGTGTGTGTGTGTGTGTGTGTGTGTGTGTTTGATGATGATCTCCTCGCTCAAAGACGCCTGTGGTTTCGCTTTGTAACCCAAAACCCGAATTAGATGAACAAATCATGTTAATATGCTTACATGGAGTAATAAATCCAAGCTGTGGAAATGGTTTTATTTGGATGTCAACAGACGACGCACATCTTTCTTTAATTCTCCTCGTGTCAAGGGCACAAATCCTGAACAGTCTTGAGGAACGACGAGCATTTGTTATCCTCCTCCAGTCTCTTTCCCATCAGGACCGGCTGGTCAAACATCAGTGCCGCTTTGAACGGATATTTGTCTCCCTGAGATGCAGTTTTCATCGAGTGCTTGTTTTCCTCCATGCAGAGCGAGATTATGTGTGTGTGATGCAGTACAACATGCTTCAGCAGTGCAGAAACAGCGCCAGCTGCTGGTCACATGATGCATTAACACCCTCTTTCTATGCAAGATGTTCAGTAAAAGGGAACTCAACCCAACATTTCTGAGTGTTTATGTGATCTTTGCTCTGATGCGTGGGGGAGTTCCCTTTTAATACTGACGGCTCTAGAAAATGTCATGGTGTGGGCTGAGATAACAGTGATGTTCGTGTGTGTGTGTGTGTGTAGGTTCTCTCACTCTCTGATGCTTCAGTCCGGCATGCACGCGACAGGGATCCCTCACCCCGCTATAGTGCCCTCCTCAGGGAAACAGGAGCACGACCAGTTCGACAGGAACATGTACCAGTAAGTTCATCAACAACCTCATGCTTTCACACTCAAGTTACGTTCTTATTTTCTGAAAGCAAATTGTGTGAGAGAGTGTCAGAGAGAGTGTGTGTGTGTGTGTGTGTGTGAGGTTTACAGTTTTTGTAATTGGCCTTTTGGTGTTGTGAGCAGAATGTGTGCGTGTCTGAATGCAGTGAAAACCTTTGAGTTTTGAGTTGAAGCCTTCAGTCCTAGTTTTCCTGGAGGATGTTATTGGATTTAATGCACTTTGAGATTTTAATCCCATCCAAATCTGTTTTTCTTCCCAAGCCTGAAAAAAGAATTTTCCATTGGTTGCTTTAAAAGTCTTTTGTGTCATGTATGACTATTGTGCATCCAACATAATATCTGGAAATTGTCACCACAAAATCACATTTTGTTCACAAAAAATCATACAAATAGCCCTGGTGGGACTGATATTGTATTATCCAACACTAAATTCACTCTGAATAGCATTTCATTCAAAAAGGGACACATCATGAAAATCTGAGTTTGTCCGTGTTTAAGTGCTATAATCGGGTCTCCGGTGCTTCTACCAACCCAGAAAACTTGACAAGTGAAACCCAGTAACTGTGTTTAGGTTAGTCTTTCTCTGCAAGCATGTCAAAAAATAAGCAGATCAGATTTCGCTCCCCTTCTGACGTATGAAGAGGATCTTATTATAATATTACCGGCCCTTAATCTGCACGTTTACACACACCAGCCGACATTTGGTTTCACGAGCGACAACAGAGACCAGTTCTAACGCAATGGCAGAAGATCCAGCAAAGCCTGAAACTGTTCTGTGGTTGAGCACAGACGAGCACTGAACACTATTGACCAGAACATGTCACCGCTGTCTTATAAACACCTCAGGAACTGTGGACACTTGATGATGATGAGATGATCAGTGTAACTCCACAACAACTACAGAAATGTCTCCACTAACATTCAGAAACTCTTCCTGAGTCTCTCCGTAAGGCTGCACTCGCTACTGGTTATTCTGGGATTCTGGATGAGTGAGATTGGCCTGTTCTGTTATTGCTGGAGTTTCTCAAGCTCGTGTAAAGACTCCGCCCTCTTCTGAACGGAGGCGGAGCTACAGCTCATTTGCATTTAAAGGGACACACACACACACACACAAAAAAAAAGGTGTCCATTTTAACATGTTATAATAAATCATCTGGTTTTTGAGCTGAAATTTCACAGACAAATTCTGGGGACACCATAGATTTATATTACATCTTGTGAAAAGGGGCATAATGTCACCTTTAACATTAACTCGGTTCTTCTTCATCTCGTTCCTCAGCAAATCTCACTCAGATGGCAAGCGTGAGAAGGAGCCGAAGAAGCCGGTGATCAAGAAACCTCTGAACGCGTTCATGCTGTACATGAAGGAGATGCGTGCGAAAGTGATCGCCGAGTGTACGCTGAAGGAGAGCGCTGCCATCAACCAGATCCTGGGCCGACGGGTCGGTCATCACATCTGTTATCAGGATCATGTGTTGGTTCTAGTGATGGGAAGTTCGCATCATTTTACTGACTCTCTCGGTCGATCTCGTTCATCAAAATGAAAGAATCTTTATTCGAGTCATTTCGTTCATTTAAGTGGCTTTAAATGTTATACATTTAACAGCCAAATTTCCCGAAAACATCCACTTACGCAATCTTGATCATATCCGGAATTAAGAAATCATTATAATGCGGCCAAAGATAATTTACAGGGAACATAAATATTTACTTAAAAATATTTATCGTTCATGAATGACCCATCACTAGTTGGTTCAGTGATGTCTTTGGTGATTGTGTGTTTACGGTGGTGTGTGTGTGTGTGTGTGTAACAGTGGCACGCTCTGACCCGTGAGGAACAGGCTAAGTACTATGAACTGGCGAGGAAGGAGCGACAGCTTCACATGCAGCTTTATCCCAGCTGGTCCGCTCGAGACAACTACGTGAGTGCTTTCTCTTTACTCTACAGATAACTCTACAGATAACTCGAGATAACTCGACAGATAACTCTACAAATAACTCGAGATAACTCGACAGATAACTCGAGATAACTCGACAGATAACTCTACAAATAACTCGAGATAACTCGACAGATAACTCTACAGATAACTCGAGATAACTCGACAGATAACTCAGTGGTGATTGTAACATGTGGGAAATAAGAGTGAAGCAGGATCAGATCCAGTGAACAAACGCTCAGCTTTGAATAAAACATTCACTACCAGTCAAAAGTTTCGGATCCGTAAGATTTTTAATGTTTTTAAAAGAAGTCTCTTCTGCTCACCAAGGCTGCATTTATTTGATTAAAAATACACACACACAAAAAAACAGTAATATTGTTAAATATTATTACAATTTAAAATAACTGTTCTCTATGTGAATATCTAGTAAAGTGTAATTTATTCCTGTGATCAAAGCTGAATTTACAGCATCATTACTCCAGTCTTCAGTGTCACATGATCCTTCACAAATCATTCTAATATGAGGATTTGGTGATCAAGAAACATTTCTCATTATTATCAATGTTGAAAACAGATGTGGACAATTTTTATAAAGCCTTTGTAACATTAAACACTACCGTTCAAAAGTTTGGGGTCAGTAACGTCTTTTAGGAAATAAATAAAATAAATCAATACTTTTATTTATCAAGAATGAATTCAATTATGAATGTCTTTACTGTCACTTTTGATCAATATTTCAAATAAATGCTGTTCTTTTGAACTTTCTGAAAATCCTGGAAAAAAAACATTGATAATAATGATAAATGTTTCTTTGATCACAGAAATAAATTATAGTTTAAAATATATTCACATAGAAAACAGCTGATTTACATTGTAATAATATTTAACCATTTTGCTGTTTTTTGTTGTTGTA